>NC_142673.1:16618612-16788612 GCF_964200805.1 Pocillopora damicornis | reverse complement strand
CAATCCAACTGTTATGATCCAGATGTTGATTTGCTTGACATAAAGAAATAGGCAAATAACTCTCTTTGTCCGATGAGATTAAGTTTTACAATATTTCTAAAAAAGCAGACTCTATTATATTTGCTTACTTTGCATTCCCTACGTCAAATGCTTGAAACGCAACTTTGATTGGTCCCTTGACGACTTTGATAGTGGTATTACATTCCTCATTGCTTGGATAAGGCTCTGGATAGTTAGGTGACGTAATCAAACCAACTGGTGACGTCAGAGTGGCACCACACTGATCTGTAAAGAAACGTTGGTGATGGTTTTCATGACATAAAGCCCTCATAACCAGGAAATAATCAATGTCAAGCTGCTTTTGCATCGTCCATTCAAAACATGAGGTTGGTTTCGATTATTAAATAATAATTTCAGCTAAGGTAAAACAAAGGTAGATGTTGCTTCTCGTATCACTAATAAATCGATGTGTTAGTAGGCTATCAGTTCTGATTTGTAAACTGGTTTTTCAACCATGCAATTATTGAAAATAGAATATAATTCACCCTAACTGGTAATAATGAAAAATTTCTTACACTGTCTTTCGCTTTCTTTAAGAGTGAATTAAGTTATGTACTATTACACCATACTGTACTATTAAACACGAATATACTTGTGGCCTCAGTTGTTCAAATGGTGAATAACGCTATCCACCGGTTAAATATCTTTTATATCGATAGCGCAGTGGATGGCAGCGCATAGTTCATCTTAACGTTTATCTCCCGGAAAGCGATGTATCCGTTAGAGAGCGTTATCCACCCTTTAAACCTCTGGGTCCGAGTATGCGTTACATTTCCAATGCCCCCTCTCACCTCCAGGGTTAGTTGGTCGATCTACAGCCTCATAACTTGCACTGAATCCCTGAGCTGTCTGAGACTCGTCAGAAAAGAACTTAACACAGAGTTTGTTTCCGGTGGAAAAGAATGGAGCAGGTTCCTGTTTTCCACAGTATCTCGTTTCAGCTTTGAATGCTGAACAATCGCCATCCATAACCTTTACAAAGTCCCCTTTACACTTCTCCGATTGCGAAGTGTCTTCTGGGGAGACTACTTGCATGCTGAAAATAAAAGTCTGGTAGTTACGTCATTGAGCCATAGAATTACATTGAAACATCGTATAAATGCAAAAAGGTTGATTTGTCAGTTCGTGTCCTTCTGCCTGCTAACAATTAGAACAATTCACATATACTTGCGAATAACTTATAACCCTTAGAAATTGTTAATAAATAGCATAGCAATTTTTTTAAGAATAGCTAATCATTTATTTCAAAATGGTCATCGATGTGCCTACAGACGGATTTACATTAACAAAATCCACTTCTAAAACGCACCTGTTGGTGGCAGAGAAAACTTTCTTACTTTGAAAATCAGAGACTGGAAAGCTTGTCAAAGATGGTTCTCCTCATAGAGTCACTGGAGAAGAAGTTTCCTTAACCTTCATACGATTTCCTCATCAAGTGTCTATATCTAGTCATCAACACAAGCAGAGTTCATCCCTGACAAAGTTTCTCTCGACAATTCTCTCTTTTCAGAAACTGGTATTCAGTTCTTGGGGAAGGCTACTAAGTTACAGTTTCTTAGCAAAAGTGGCAAGGTGTACTACATGCGGCTTATTAGTGATTGAATCCAGTTATACCTGTGAAAGTTAAGCTTGATGACCTTGCTGGGGTTGACTGTGATAGTAGTAACACATTCTTTGTTGTCCGGGTAGTCTGCCGGGTAGCTGGGAGAGGAGAAAGTGCCAACGTCTGTTGTAAAGTTTCCACCACAATTGTCTGAAATACAACCGAAATTTTAATTCAAATTTGTCAGGCAAAAGGAACTATTTAAGGTCAAGGGCTAGAAAAACATGTAAGGTCATGTCAGGTTGTACCTCGAGACTTACCCTTATGAACCGTTTACATGTGATTTAACTTGAAGTTGGCAAGCTCAAACGTTCAAACGTTGAAGTTTTCATGTATCGGATAATGAACATGTACTTCCCTCAACTCAAATAATAAAGTACGAGGGTTGGCTTCTGTAAATAATGGGATACTTGCTATAAACGTACCATCTCCAGGACAAGGATTATGCACATTGCAGTATTCATGTATCGGTGGCTTTAGAGTCGCATCACATTGTGCTTCCTCCATGTCCATTAGGTTACCTCTGTGGTCAGCCCTCATGCATTTCACTGTTCGCTTCTGAACACCTCGCCCACATCTTGTGGAACACTATTGAATTAACAAAGAAAGAGAACGTCAGCTCGAATATATATTTTCCACACCCGCCTAATGATGAGACACGAACTTTGCTGTCCACCCTTGGTTACGTTATGTATAGGGTATGTTGCAGTGGTTTTCAATTCTTCATCATGTTGACATTGCATCACACATTCTCAAGAGCCTTCTGCTTCTTAACTTTACATAATTACCACTACGCTATGAAGAATCATATGAATACCTGTCCAAATGGCTGAGCCACCCACTCGGGTGGACACGGGACATTATTGCACGCTTCTACCATGGATGGTTTAGGATCCGAGCAGAGTCTGGAATCAACGTCATATTCAATACCATCAGCTGCTACCTGCATGCACTTTATTTCACGGGTTCTGTTTCCTCCATTACAGGTCTGAGAACAATCTTCCCAACCTTCTGGTTTCCAGCTACGATGAAAAGTAGATAAAATTGTATTACCTTCTGAAAGGACAAACATCAATTATTTTGAGCTCATTACTTTTGGAGCTAAAAAGCCTTTATCAGGGAGCAAGAGTAAAATTTATATATCATTGGTGTTCAAAATTCATGCTTTATTAATTTCATTTCAAAATTAAAGAATAAGTTGACCTGCAGTTGGCAGATTTGCTAGTTGAGGTGGGTCAATTAACTGGCTAACATCTACTTAACTATTTAACGGATGAAGAAGCAAAAGAAACTAAATACCAGAAGTTAGGGAAGTTAAAGAACTGAAAAACAAATAGATAATAAGTGGTGTACATTGAGGTATTTCTATGGGAGCGGTAGAAAACAAACAAGTTGATCATTCGATTTAATTTTACAGTCTTAAAGTGTTAACATTTTTGAGAATGTTTCAAGAGGGAAAAATGCCACAAGCATCATAGGTAAACTGACCGAGGAATTTCTTAGAACTTCCAAAACTAAAATTGAGTAAGGTAAGTTTTAATTAATAATTTTTTTCCGAAATAGAAAAAACTCATGATAACTTACACAGGTGGGCACGGTTGATAGTTGCAGTGGACTGTTTCTCTTGGTGGTCTCAAGCCAGAGTCACACTTTTCTACGTTAACTGGAGAACCATCATCTGACCTTCGACACTCAGCATAGGACACTTCCGAGCCTATTGGTGAGGAGTGGATTAAAAAAAGCGGTAGCTAGCCATAGTATTTTACCTCAATTATCTTTAAGCGATTGGAACAGAAAAATAGGGTTGTATGTAGTTGTTTCTGAAGATACAAATGTATAGCTTCGGTAATCTACACCATCGTTGTTGAATATGTTACAAAGTAACCAGACAATTACGATTCTGTCCCAGTAAGAAAGAGAAATATAGGAAGTAAAGAAAACATGTTCTGTTTTACAAACTTAACTTTTGGTCAGTGATTAAAGAATTATGATTTTGAAATGAACGTAACCCCTCTGAATAATGCTGCGTCGGAGACGCTAGAAATTTGATAGATGCCGAGGCAATAAATCAAGTAAGTGCGGTAATGGAGAAGTGTAGTGTTTTTAAAAGATGATCGCTTCTTTACCTCCACCACACGAAACACTACAGCCAGACTTAACCACGGCCCAGTAAAAGTTATCTTTCTGCGAGTCTTTTGTTGCGCTTTCGGGAGAAGCGATTTGTCCACGCCTATCTACATCATAACCCATTCGCTTCAACCAATCCAAAGCGCTTGTTATAAGATTGACAGCTCCTGGAGTGACCGCCTTCTTTGTGCTAGTGGTGTTTCTTTCCACACTATCCCTGGAACCGGGTGCGCATGAACTTCCGTCTCCGTTACATACACCGCATCTATCGACAACTGCTGTGGAACCAATGATTCCATCACAGCCCACTTTCTGTTGTAGAGACAATGATGCATGGATTAATCGTTATCACACCAACAACAGGTTTTAAAATGAGGATTAAAATATATAAGAAATTGAAGCGCAATTTACAAACACTCATCGAGGCTTCTGAGATGTGAACACAACATATTGGTGGATTCCAGTTTTGGACATAATTAGTATAGGCCTTGACAGCGACAAAAACTCTGCTCTTATCACGGCATCGGGCTCTGTCTTCGTTGAAGTGAGGTGGAATTATGGGCAGTATCTCTACAATACCATATCGCAGAACTACTCTTTGCCCAATCGTATAAATGGTGTTTTGTAGGTTAGAACTGCAGCCGTACTGTACCTGTAGGTCATCAACAACTTGACAAAATGCCGATGGAATGCCCGTTAATTACTATCAATGGTCTATCAAGGGAGATCGATCAACTTGATACGAAGGGGCAAATCTAGAGAAGCTAGTCTTAGACTTAACGTTTGAGGCATTTTGTATCAGAAGAGTAATATTTATAGTGCGTAAACCATTTCGGTAACTTTACTTTACTTTACCTTTACCTACATAATCTGCCATACTTGATGTCGTTGCACCATTTAAAACCGACTGGACAAGAGGAAGGATGGAAATTTTCTATCTATGAGTAGGTCTTACGCCCTATTTGGTTCAAGAGGGTTCGTACAAGTCTGCCGACTGATGGTTTTGAACATTACGAGTTGTTTTGAAAAATTGAAACAAAAAAAACGAGATAGCCCCTGACAGCTATCGAAAAATTAACTTTTTATCGTCTTACCGTACACTGTCCCTCAATACATTTATCAAGGGAATTCTTTTCACAGTCTGTACCATCAGCAACATTTCCAAAAGCAAAACCTAACCCAGTTCCTTTGATAAAGCATCCTAGAACACACTTGCTCTCTGCAGATAGAATATTTCTGTTAACCCTTTGGCCCCTAAGAGTGACCAGAGCCTTATTTCTCCTTAGAGTAATACTCCTGAATCATTCAATAAGATCATGAGAGTACAGGAAATGATCGCCAACCTAAGAAGCTTTGATTGTTACATGAATTCTCCTTGTCAATACCAAAGGATTAGTTTGGAGAGAAGTATGGAGAATGCAGATACTGATGTCAGAGTGTAAAGGGTGAATTTTTTTTAACTCTAAACTTATGTTAATCTTAAACTAAACAATCTAAACAAATGGATGTTCAAAGTTTGAAGAAGGCAGCCACTTTTTTTTTTCTTAAATTAAATGGAACATACTGAGATTAAGAAACTCTTTACGGTGGCCGATTGACATTATCAACTTGGTTATTAAAACCGAATCACTCGAATAATCTTTAAATCTGATTATGTTGTCAGACTTGTTACTATTTTGTACCTGTTACATTCTCCCGAAAATACTTTCACAATTCCTTTTCATTTATGTCTTAATTTTTTCCCATACTTCAGGCAGAATTTTCCAGGTAGTAACAGTTAAAAACCAGGCAGGAATTTTTTTTTGAGTTTGCATGTAGTCTCTTACTTAGAGTTGATGGTTTCCATTCCCACTCGTAATACTGATCATTGAACAGCTGAGAATTCTTTAATTGACACTGATGGTTTCTGTATTCCAGTGTATCAGATGAACAGCCCTAGAAATTAGGATAAGAGATTGTCAACCTTACTTTCATTTAGAAAAAAGGAAGCTTTCAGTCATTGGTTCTATTCGTAAATCTGAGAAACTTAATCTGCGGGGTTCAGGAGCTAATTAGAGAGAAAATGGAGTTAAAGGATACAGTCACGAGAAAATTCTGCTCCGTTAATTTTCAGTTCTCTGGCTACGATTATTTGGTAAATGCCATAAACTGAGGTACAACGGAGATTAAAACTCACCGCAGTATTACAGAGCCTGTATTTTCTTTCTTCTCCTTCGCATCGTTTCCCTCCATTTTTGGGGCTGAAGGTAGAGGAGAGAAGTTATTAACTGGATAATTCATCTTTGGAAAATAAACAGCAAGTATGTTGCAAATTTCTATTGAAAGAAAACTAAAATAAAAACAGTACAGAAGAACTTGCCAATGATGACAACAGAAACAAAACAGACACCGAAACAGTTATTTTTTTTTACCGTGGTGCTATACATCTCCGTTCTCTGAACTGCACCCCTCCCCCACACGATCTACTGCAGTCAGAATACTCAGCGGACCACTCTGACCAACCACCATCCACAGTGTCGGCGCCCTCAGTACCAAGCTGAATACACTGACCACGCCTACACCACTGGAGAAACCAAGCGGGGAAAATGAAGCATCAATAGACGACGACATTTTTTTAATTACTGGAACGTTTGCTCAAAATAGAGCTAGTTTGCTCCACACAAATTTCCTCAAAATCTTTTATAATTCTGAACTCTTTTATCAAAAAATCCAATGTGGAAAAAATTTAGGCCAACTGAGAGTTGTTCACCCGGGAAATTTTCGATGGATTCGGATTGGTGAAGGAGCAAATTTGAACCCAAAATTCTTTGAGAGAAAACCTCGTGGAAGGAGACTGACCAACAGACTACAGGTTCTTGTAAAGTTGTTTCCGGTAGCCACCCGTTATCGCCCCATTCAAACCTCTCTCTATTTACAAACTGATCTTATCACCTTGCTATCTCCGCACGGTGTTCCATCAGCTGCCGGCATCTCCGCCGTCTTGCAGTTTCCGCTTCCGCCAGGTACCTCACACCAAAGCTTCACGCAGATTTGCTACAACCCACGCATTAATGCAAAAATAAGCATGGGTGGTAACTTCTTACTTTTTATAAGAGAGTTGCTGTTATATTTGTCCGATAGCAAAATTTGTGAAGAAAGGTAATGTTGTAACAAGGTTACTTTTTTAGGGAAATTCCTTTAGTATAAGCTAGTATTGGACATGTGTAAGTAATGTAAGGTCATGCAGGGCACATAGATGATGTAAACTGTCTATTCTACTATTTTCAATAAAAAAACGCAATATAAAGGACTCTAAGTAAAAATGTAGCAAGTGGCTAAGTCAACAGAAGAAATAATTTTTTTACTCTGTCTAAAACTGAGTATTTTGATGTCAGTAACTGGAGCATGAAGCGCACATTCAGACGTATCACGGGGTCCAAAGACATCCCAAAGTTAATATTCGTAAAACTATGAGCAGGACATCACGTGTAACCAAGTACAACTTTAGTGTCATGTACATGCAAGTTTCACAGCTGACTGGCTGAGAGCTTGGAGAGTAAAGCAAAACCATTCCAATCCCGGAGAACGTTCGATAACGAATTAAAAATTGGTCGCAACGAAAATGTATGTTAGAATTTTGAGTTTTGATGGACAATCACATTTATCACTCTCAGTACTCACGTCCAGAAACTTCCCTCCACCACAGAACTTAGCAGCTTGGCCGTAAGCCAGCTGACATTGTTCATCAGCATCGTACAGTCTGCCAGGTTTATCCAGCGTCCTGGTCTCTATCACATTCTTTTTGGTTGGATTATCATCCAAGCAGCGGGAATCATCTGAACTGGAAAAAGATAAGAAGGTTAAATCTCCCTAAACTGAAACCTTTGCGCGATGGCCTCTCAGAGGTTAAAGTTGATGAAAAGTTCTTCGGTCACTGCTGAGATCACAACAAGATTATAACCAAATTGATTTTGGAAACGTAATATCAGTAAATTGTCGCTTAGCTATAGTACCTGGATCCTCGAAAACATAATAGAGGCCAGTTCCTTCCTCAAAATTTTCACATTTTTTGGATTTATTATTGTAATGTTTTAGTATGAACTGGATTGAATCTTTATAGCATTTTTTCCCTATTGTGCTCAATGGACCTGATGAACACCCTTTGTCTATATCTCAACATGAGCAACACCACACTCCCACTGCATATCTTACGTCTGGATAGAACTATCCAAAACTAAACACAGTAGCCGAAATACAATCTGTTTTAGCAAGTTTCCACTTTTTTTCATTTAAAAGAAAGCCACTTACTTTAAAAACTGCTGAAGGTAGTTTTTACTGCAGGGTGACCAAGAGAAAGCAGACTTTTTCCCAGCCGGCAAAGACGCCATAATGTTTACACCATCAGGGCACGCTCCTCTGTCGTGGTTCATTCCAAGACTGAAAAAGAAATAATTACACATGTCCTGTCGGGCTACGTTACCCTACTACTTTAAGGATGTAAATAATGTTCTTTATTACAGGAAACAGACGAGTAAGATTAAATCATTGAAAAAATCCAAACCTTTCTTAAGATCATAATCGATATTTTGAATATTTAACAAACATTTGCCAATGAAGTGGCTAGTTGTAGATATTATAAATATCCACCGCTTGCCAACGACACCGAGGTGAATCTTCGCTTTAGCATGTACTAAAACAGTGAGACAATATAGCACAAAAAGACGATTAAAATATTTTCGGGCACGAAATTTGCTAGTTGAACGGAGGTGAATAGCAATGGATATTTGGAATTTGAGCAGCGATCAGAGCGCACTTCAACGCTATCCATTGTTTTATTATATACTAACTTTATATCATTTATCAGCTAGATTGCCCTTTGAAGACACAAGCTCCAGGACTAAAAAACATATATATTCAACCATGTAAAACCTTAAATGAAAAATATACTTTTAAACGTTATGTTTCTAGGTTAAGAAATTTTATCAATTAATACACGGGGGAGCGCTTTTCGATCGATTGCCGCAAAATCAAATTCAAACTTGTCACCAGGGCCGATCAGGACAACGGAAAGTATCACAAGCAACCGATGCGGACCCAGAGTGGATCTATTAGTGCGAGCCCAATGCGAGCGCCTAAGTCATGATGAGTGTTGGTTTTGCAGGTGCTTGTTTCAGAGGATGGCGCGAGTTTTCTTCACCAATTGCCGAGCAAAGTAAATGAAAACTAATGCAATCTCCGTTTACTTTCCATACGATATTCTTAGCTTTGTAGTTAAGATCGCGGAATCTCTTATGTAAGGAAGTAAACCCCAACTCATCAAAATTGTCTAAGTCATCTCAATATTAGAAGAGACAGTTATTCGTATGGAGAGGGATTTGAATTCTCGGCAACTTTAAAATAGGAATTTAAATCAGTTTCCCAACCCACCTGTGTCCTGTCTCATGAGCTAGTGTCATTCCAAGCATCAAACCATTATCTTGACCAACACATGCCGAGTTTGGAAAGTTGCACATTCCACGTGTCCTTGTAAGACCTGCCCGAGAGCCAGAAATATTACAGAAGTCAGCAAAGTGCACCAAACATTTTTATTTATTTCATGTATGTGAGTCCGAATTGGAGGCAAGTTGTCTATCGTGTAAGAGCTTATCCCGATTTCATTTGCATGAGGCCTTTGAGAGAAATACCTTCCCCCTCGCGTCTCCTGGATGGGATTTGAACCCATCACAGGTAACCTTAAGCAGTCACGTACTCCTGACAGACAGTCAGTACCCATTCATGCCTCTGGGTGGAGAGAGAGTTTTGAGAGTGAAACTTCCTAAGAAGATAACCAGGTCAGACTGCGAATGAAGATCTCTCTACTCGAAGTGCACCGGGCTAACTAATGCGCGCGCGTCTCCCAATTTTGAAATAGAGAAAAGTCTTACATAATGTGTTCATTACATATTGCCAAATATAAGATGTCAGATTAAATATCTACGTTTGAGAATAAATACTAATATTGTGATTATGGTACCTAACGTATCACATGGTTGGTTCTTGTCCTTGCAAATGTTATATCTGTATAGAAAAAAAATCATACTCGCATGGGAAAGAATTAAAAAAAATCAACAACGAGAAAACTTTAAGCGACAACTCTGTTAAATCAAGTTTAAATAATCAAATTCTTTCGCAATCCTTCATCTAAATTAATTTTAAATCATCCTCAGATAATAACATTTTAAATAAAATTTTTTATTATTAATTTTATTTTCTTCTTAGCTAAAAATCCTATTTGAATTTTTGTTATTGTCACTCTTACTACTCTTATTTTAATTCCATTTCTATTGATTCTGAGGACCATGAGTTCATCAGTTTAACAACAGTCAAGTATTACCCTCGTTCAATAAAGTCTACTCCTTTTATTACTTGATCAAAAAAATTATCGTGGACGTAATTATTGTTTCAAGCGGAAAGTGATTTTGTTAAGGAACTCTCTGTAATGTGACACGTATTCAAAATTTAAAAAACGTTTTTCTAGCGTAATAATTGTGCATTAAAGAACATCAGCACGATTCGTGTTCCGGGATCGACTCACCTTGTAAAGAGGGTAGCGTAGTCGTAATGATTTTCATCGTTATCCAGTGGATTATTATTCCGTTCCGCCCATCTGCCGAAGCTTTCCAGTGTGTTACTTGCATGGTGGTTAATAACCAGCCCAGTCTGAAGAAAAAACTTAAAGTAGTTATTACTGAAAACTATGAACCCATACCTCATTGCATATTTGAAGGAGTGAAGCGACTGAAATCGTGACCGATGGACCACGATTGATTGATACCATACGTTTCGCAGTATTGCATTGTTATGCAAAACTGCATCAGCATTTCAAGCTTCAATAACACAACGCTGACAGAGTATTACCTATAAAGATTGCCTTTCCTCATAATTTTGAGGATAGACGCGTTCCAATTTATTGCATTCTTTATGGCCTCTGTAGTTTCTGGTTGGTTGACTGTTCTCGTAAATACTGCCGTTGAATTTGGAATACATTTTCTTTTCTACACAATGTCCATGTCAAAAACAATACCAAAAAAATATTTCTTTACCTGTGGAGTCGTGAGAATCTGCATTCTACTGACAACAAAATTGATAGCATTTTCGCCAATGCTTCCATCTCGAAGAAGGTTTGAGGCCTAAAGAAATAAATTGATTAAAATATTGGTGCAACTGGACTAAGTTAAGTCGCCATTCGTTTTAAATTGACACTCTTGGCTTCGTATGTAAATTAGCCATTTCGGATAATGTGTTGTTTTGTGCG
The DNA here is from genome assembly GCF_964200805.1 of Pocillopora damicornis. Taxonomy (NCBI): domain Eukaryota; kingdom Metazoa; phylum Cnidaria; class Anthozoa; order Scleractinia; family Pocilloporidae; genus Pocillopora; species Pocillopora damicornis. The sequence goes on along the minus strand of NC_142673.1, from coordinate 16,777,549 downwards.
GTATTTTTTTCTCAAATGCACGCAGAAATATTTGCATCCAAATTTATTACAATATAGAAAACAATGACTTTCGTACGGCACAAAATATGTTCAGATAGTTCTTTGCGGAGACTTGACAACTGCTGGAAATTTCAGCAAATTGTTTTAGAAATCTCGTCTTGTTTAGTTAAAAAGAAGCAACTGAGCGTTTTGAAACGCAAAAAGGGAGGGAAGACAGACTCGACTCAGCCTAGTTAGACTTTGTAGCAGGCTTCTTAATATTTTGCTCGATCAAGAAAGTGAGTCGATTGAAATCTTCTGGAAATACAGGTCGATAAGGAGCAGCGTCGTCAGCTCAGTCCAAGAAAGAGCACCCCCTCGTCGTTGTTTGATTTGTGTAGCCAATAGGCTGAAGTAATTCTCATAACATATTACCTCGCCAAGTGCAATTCTGATAAAACGATTTATGGAGAGATCACGAAACTAAATATTTCGCAAGACCAATTTCATGTCAAGCGAAGATATTTTCGGTATCGAAACATGAGCGCCCTTCCCCACCCACCCACCCACCTCTTCCGTCAAAGTTGAAAAGATTCAAGAATCAGTTCCGAGAAAACTTTGTTTAAAAATTGCAAAATGTTTGCTCAAACTGTCCGCCAATTGTAAACCATCCCGAGGACACTGTGACTTCTTTTCAAGTTGATAAACCAGAACTAGTCCTGGGATATCCCCATCTCTTTGACTGACTAAATCACTTACTATGTTACAAGCAGACAGTGCGTATTGTTTGGCGGCGTCCTCTCCGTGAAAGTTCGTCATCTTTGGATCAACCACCACCAGGGTCTCAATGTATTTCTCTTCCCCAGGTCCTGCTGGTCTACGTCGCGCAGACTGCTGCGTTTCATTCAATGCTCGTACTAAGCGAATACGCGGGTCATCTACACGACGGGAGAGAGTCCTTAGCAAAACTCTTCAGAACGCATCCGTAAGTAATAACTGGTCCCTTACCTGCGGTTCCGCAAGTGTGTATTTCTCTTTTTTCTTTAATAACATGAAAGTTCTGTTTTGGATTTGAGTTAACAGATCTTCTATAGATGATGTGAGGTTTACTTCTGCCGCTTGTTGTTACTTTGTTGTGCAAGTGAACCGGAAGCGGTTCCATGAAGTAAGCTTCGTCCTCAGTGTGAATAAGTCCGCTCTGGAAAAAAAATGGCCTCATTAACTATATGTAACCACAAAGAAAGAAGTTATTTACATACCACAAGTGTGGGATAAAAAAGAGCTGAGTTCCCCTAAGATTAGAAGCTCAGACCTTCTGAGCTGCAGGGCACTCGTTGGTGTGCTAAGCCTTTAACCCTTTAACTCCCAAGTGTGACCAAGGCATAATTTCTCCCTACATTATCAATACAATATCAAGCAGTCAAGTGATGAGAACAAAGAATAATATCAATTAGGAGACTATTAGTTGATCCAATACCAAATTCTCCGAACTAACAACACAAGAATTATATTGCGCACATTAAGGAGAATTACCAATGAGATCTTGGGAGTTAAAGGGTTAACAAGGCGCAGAGCCCGCTGGCAGGATCTATAAAGTCGTTGTTACTTTCCCTGTGTATACATGATGAATCCATGCTTGATGAATGCTTTATCTTTGAAATTATTGATAGATGTTTTAACGATAGAGCGACACTGGTGTAACAGTCAGCAACTTACTAAGTGGACCACAGAGGTAATTTCTGATTTTGTGTTAATTAACAGAACTACATTTATTTTGCTATTTCGCACGCTGTTTGTACATTCAAGCTTTCATGCTAACGAAAAACAAAGAGTTGCTATCAACACAGCCATACTTTCATTGAAAGCCGGCTGTAACGTTTTCTTTGACGAACAACGAGTAACGTCCTAAGAAAGAATTATTAAGGAAAAAACTTACATCTATCTCTGAAACAAATTGTGAAGTTATCGATTGGTTTATGAACAATTCTTTGGATCGATCGAATAGCTAAGGTATGGATTAATTGAGTGGTTATTAATAAAAAATCTCGGGAGCATCATATTATTAAATTGATACATTCATGATGGTATGAAGTACTTACCAGTCCGTTACAATTACTAATTGCTACTGTTGATCTCGACTTGGCTTTTAATCTTCCAACATAGTGGCAATTTTCCATAGCATGTCTTTTCATAACTCTACCGTTCTTTCCTATAACCTCAACCTTGAAACTAGGCGTTAGTAGCCTTCTGTTTCGCTTTAAGTGAAGGTGCAGATTATTCCCAAAAGCTGACAGTTTGTAATGTACTTCTTCGCTGTCAACTTCATCCTCTTTATCCGAAGAGCGACGCAAACGTATTCTTGGATGTGATAACTCGTGAGAAACGAAAGCGCCCACTTCGTCTACTTGAACAGGATGCACAACGTTGTATTCAGGGACTGAAAGATATTTAACAAGAAAATCTGTCGATGAAACGTCTAAGGGAAATTTAGGAGCGTACCAGTATGACCGGAAGGGGTCATATGCACCTCTGCAACTCGAATGAGTCTGGCAGGTCACATGGATATTAGATGCACGGAGTAAAACTTCAAAGGTTTTAACGATCAGGATGAATATGAAACCTTTGTCCGACTTTTGATTCGTTGATTGCTTGTTAGAATGCCTCTTCGGCCTAAAACGCAAATCAAGAACCCACGTTGATGGGAATCTATCTTCTTTCCTACCTTCGGGTTTGTTCCAAAACTTTTGTTCACATGGAGGTTTTCAGTAACATTAAAATAAGAAAAAAAGTAATACCGTCACTATGCGAATCTACTCCAAATAGGCGGGATAAGTCCCTTGTAGTCATGTGTCTGTGGATACCATTGCGATGGGGCTGGATAGAGAGATAAAAAAATCAGCATCTTGATCTTGGAGCTTTATGTAATCTTTTGCTTTTAATCGCATTCGTTGGCGTGTGAAAAGCTAAAATTTTTGGGGCTGCTCACTGAAACGATGTTGTTTAGTAAATCAGCGTTGAAGATGAATCTTCTATTTAGCCAAACGTTGTAACTAAACTTGAGCTCTTGAGTACACTGCCAAGAAGGCCTATAAATAACACTGAAAAACATAATTTACTTCAAACAACCCACCAAGAAAGATATTTCTATGTATTTTTTGAGTGCAGAGCCTTTCCCTGATTTCTTTTACACTGTCTATCCTTCTACTATTGGTGAAAGAGCAAGATATATTTTTACGCATGATTTGATCTCTATGTTACTTAAAATCTTAATGAAATTTCTTACGAATTTGAACTCTTATTCATGAATCTGCGAAATTCAGGAAAGACTGGAAGGGGCTGTTTCATATATTTTTCAATAAAAATGAAAGCTTTAAAACGATGCCCACCATCACATCCAGTACCTAATATTGTCAGTGATAGTGGTGCATGTGGGCTGAACAGTATGATACTGTTTTCGTTTTAAATCACTAGATCGTAGAGCACATATATTTCCAATACCAGAGTTTTTTCTTCAAAAGAAACGAGAGACCGATATCCATAGAAGGGTTAGAGGGTTTCGCCAATCAAAATTCAGCTTTTATGGCAAGCTACAAGGCATAGGAATCAATTTATTAGTTTATTGCTTTATCTATCACCTTATTATTATCTCCCACTTTTCAATATTATCTAAGTTTTTTTATATTTGTTTAGCCATTGAGAGCTTCGTGTTCCGCGGCGTTACTAAGTTTGTTTCAACTCTTGCAGTGCCTACGGTGATTCATTTTCCATAGAACTAATCACAAAAAAACTGTTCTTGTCCTAAAATCAAATGAGAAAAGAAGAGGCTGCTGTTGTCATCTTGGTGATAATTATGTTTTGCTTTTAATATTGTAATCATCTTTTCCGATAATTTTCCCGCCTCTTCTATTTAACATGGCTGGCGTAATAAAAGCCTTTGTGAGAAAGGACTTCTTAGGCAATATTTTTCAGCATTTTTAAGAAACGATAAACTTGTCAAACGTTGGTGCAGTTGGTCGAGAAAAGTGTAGGTAGACCTTAAAGCACTACCATGCAGTAATCAAAATAAGTTTCTGATCATCCAAATAAGTCTGCACTTAAAACGATGGTGCTATTCGCTTACCGGCAATGGTTTGTTATCATTAAATGAAGCATTAGATAAAATGAATTTCAGCGATAACCATTTCTCAATAAACGAGAGAAATGACCCGAATGGCCCGAACAGTATGTCTCACCAACCGAGACGCACAAAAAACCAGGTAAAGCTAACACCAAAAGTGCATCAAGGTGTGTAGAGTCAAAGATAAGTTGTCCATATACAGGGCTCTACCGGGGGGCATTGAAGCGTACATGTCTGTGCTCGTCTGTCGTATAATTAGTAGTTCATCATCTAGTACCGGCACGGGTGAAGCTAATGCATTCTTCTTTACTTTCCAAATTAGTGATTAATTTCAACGCCAAAACAAACATGGGAAACAAGCTTGTTGTGCCGGAGAAATTTTCTTAGCAAACAGTCTTGTATACTTTGTTTAATCTTGAACAAATGATCGAATACTTACGTGCATCGCTGTAACGGATAGCGAAAGGAAGCATAAAGCAAATTTGACAATCTTGAAACATCTTTCTTGCACGTTATCCATTTCCATCGTGTCTCAATCACTGCCTCTTAAAAAGAGAAATGAAATGAGTCACAGAGAGGAAAAATTATTGAAAACTCCTATTATTTGGGAAGATATGAAGAAAATAGTTCTTCCTTAGTTTATCACCAATACTTATTTTCATTCGTACGATTTAACGCCATACCTTTGATTTTCAGGCCAACAGCATGTTGTATTTGTGTGAAACTCTGCTCCCAGTCGAGTAACGCAAGATGTCAGATTCTTTATCATCCACAGTTTACTCTTTCCCCTAATTATTACGGCGACTTGAAAATCAAATTAACACGACACACAAAACCATGACCCTCGACAAAGATATGTTCAACACTTGCGAAAACAAATCTAAACAAACTGATCAGCTGATTAATGTGGACTTAAAACGCTTCGATTCACTTGAGTGCCTTAACATTTGGGTTCAATTTGACGGCTGGGATACAAGCTTACCCTTTGTTGCGACGTTTGTGTTAAGCTCGGTTTTTCTCGTCTCCTTTGGAGGTTCAAGGTATCAAGAAAATCACGTATTTTTGCTTCAAATTATTGCCAAATATTCGATTCCTGTGCCATATTTTTTGGTTGTTTTTTGATCGCAAAGTTTCTAAACTGGTATTTTTTGGTGTTTATGACACATAGACCTGCAATTGCGAATATGATTGGTTGATTTTTATTGCTTTGCTTGTGGCATTACAGCAAGGGGTCAAGATGTAATTAAAAATGTATCTTAATAAAAAGATTTTTTGCGAAGTTAAACTAAATGAACGATGGTTCGTAGCGATGTTGACTAGTTTTTTATTTTTTTGTTTTATTTTAGTTATTTGGGCTGTTAAATTAAATCCCGAAGAACTTCTGAATTGTAGAACCGAAGAAACTGTGGATGCAAACTCTAATTTCCAATTCTTATATCATACCATTTGTATGCTGATAACCGTCATGATACTCGATTAGAAAGACAAAAAGCATTCCCTTTCATTGTCTATAAAGGGCGTTTAATGGCGGTGGTGTCTCGTTAAAACAATTCAGTAGAGCAGGAAATTTCTCAGAAATTATCATAAACAACATAGGTTCAATCCAGAAAGAGTTCACGTTTTGGAAAAAGCTTGTACTTGCGAACAAAACTGTGTTAAAAACACTTAATTTCTTGTTAAGAAGCAATTCATTTAATTAACACCGTGGTGTCGATGATGTTATGAGGGAACATCATCGACCTCTCTTTTAACAACACAGAACGCTTTAAAACTGATTAATATTTCTACAACAGTAATATTTACAGTGTGAGGAACAACTTATTGCAATTACCACTAGATTTGATAGCTTTTAAACGCTACGGTACACGACTGGTGATGCCCAGGGTCACCTCTAAGAATATGCGGTAAGGTAATTAGTTTGAAACTAAGAATATCAATAAAATAGGTCGACTCGAGGATTTCAAATCGCTTCCCGTATGCAAACAGGAAATTGATAGTTGAGCCAACATGAATTTCTTAACCGAGCCATTCCTTAAATAGAATGCAAACGTCAGACCGTGTTTCTGATATTTTCGTCAAAGACAACCCTAGCTCATCGTCAACCAACGCTTGAGATTTATAGGAATTGTATGTCAAGATTTAGCTCATTCAAGTCTGGTCTACAATAAAGTGGTTCCGGATGTATGCATAAGAGTTAAATTTGTCAACGCTTAGTTGTCTTTGTACTTGTATATGAACAATCGGTAATAATACGCAGAGGTCATTTCCCCCATCTGATGAACGGCTATTCAAAATGCCAAGAAATCGTGTATTTTTTTGGGGATTTAAAAGGATTACGATTTTAAAGTAATGAACTGTTAAATAGGTTGAAAATAACCACGAGAGGCCATTAAGAAGAACCTTGGAATATTTTATTACACAAAACCATCCCTGGAATAACTTGTCATTTTTTTGTAGGTTAGAATCACTGCGGTTTGCTTCAGTTTCCCATTGTACTTGCGGTTAGTTTGCGGGTCACTGAAAAAGATAATCACTTTCCTGAAAAGAGAGTCTATTATTCTTTATTGCTAACTGACCTTATCGGTCAATTTTGTCCTTCGTCGTTCCAAAAAAAAATTACGAAAGTATTCGGGTTATCTGTACGTCGCGACAACACATGAGTTTCGGGCTCCTTTGACCTCAGCGTATCAAATGAATAGATTTTCCAAGTTTATCAGGAAGAATTTTCGGTGTGATCATTTATTTCTAAAGTGCTCACGCGTTTGGCTTCTTCTTGGCGCTAAGTAAGTAAACTGAAGAGGCGCGCAATACTAAGCCATTATCGATACTAAACATCCCGTTGGAGGCTCTAAAGGAAGCTTCAAACCTAGGTAAGTTGTTCTCTTACTTTGTTTGTTATGACACATCTCGAAAATCAATTTCAAAAATAGCGTTAGCATTTAATGTTTTCTTGTTTTGAGAGGGAGGACTAGCTAAGTAGGTGTCTCTTGATTCAACTTGAATCAAAGGCCTTAGGCAAGAATCAAGCTCAGATAATTTAAATGAAGACGATGTTTGGTGAAAGGTTTTTCAAGCGCCGCCATTAAGATGGGCTACAATAAAAACTGTTCCTGATGTATTTTAAAAAGGCCGAAATCGAAGCAAGAGGCTCCCCAAAAATGGATGGCTCTCTGTAATTAGCGTATTGTGTATACTTGGAAAGAATGTTCGTCGGTTGAAACCAATTTCTTTTCTCGATGGGGAATGCTTGCATGATATCCCAAAAGAGTGTCTGCGAAGGTGACTAAAAGAACTGCCTGTTGTGAAATGATATGCCTAAAATTGAAGGGATCTCTGGAAGTTATCAATTGCGAATGCTGACCCCGAATAGTGGCTCTACGCCAAAAGTGATTATTAATTGCATTTTCTGACTGTTTGCACGCAAAGCTATTGGCATACAATAGCTCCTTCAAGGCCTCAGGAATAGCTTGCCTTTTGAAAAATAAGTTTGCTTGAAACCAGCAGGGGATTGATTATGTAAGCATATGATAACGAGATCCTAAAAACGAGACGATATAATTTTTGAGTTTCCTAAGCTGTCTCCTCTTTTCTTAAACAGGAAACGTTTCCATTACCAATCCACAAAGTAGAGCAGGACAAGAAAAGGTAGTGTCTTACTTTCCATTGCTCATGCGTAGCCTACAATTAAGGGAGCCACAATAATTATGTTATTCATATGACTAGGATATTCCTTGTTTCAACCAGTGAATAAGTTTGGCAAATGCAGTGACGTTTTCGTTTTGGGCAAAATTTGACCGAGAGGTCACTTTGTTATGAAGAGCTTGTAATCATCCGAACAAAAAAATTCAGTGCTGCTATTTGGGCTTTTTGCTTAATACAGTTATAACTGCATGAGTAGTAGGAAAAGAATTGAAGACTTATCTCTTCTCACTCTTCTAAGTCAAGCTGCCGGCGTTAGATGCTCTGCTAATCTAAGTTGACCTCTCCTGTGTGAGTGAGTACGATTAGGAAAAGATATTCGAGAGTATCACTTGCTTTTTTCTTTCTCCAGAATTATCAAATTCAGCCTGTTTAATAAACGCAGCGAATCCAAAATTTAAGAATTTTGAAAATTGTGTGGGTGAATATATAGAAAACTTCTCTAAAGCTAGACTATGGACGGAAATGTACTTCCTCGTATGAATTATTTACTTTATTCCTCTACAAAAACCTCACGGGAAAGTCTAAATTTCCTTCTCGCCTGCAAGCTTATATACTCCGTGGACCAAAGGACCTTGAAATGTCGAACTCAATTTGTTATGTAAAATCGACCAACATTGAGAGCTTAGCGTTCCTAACTGAATTAGCCTTACTGTTCGCCTCAATGATTTCGTTTTTCTTGCATACTTGGTAGTGTGCATTGTGACATGCAAAATGTTCAGAGAGATGTTTACGAGTCTCACCTGTAAATTGAATGCACAAGTCATGTGGTCATTGCGAGCTTTCATGGCAAAATAAATAAACTGTCGTGCAAATTTAACGAAAGGTGAATTATTCCCAATCTGCTCCCATTTTTCGTAATCACTGTGAGACGAAATTGAGGTCAATCAAAAAACGGAGAGAAGAATTACGCTATTATTCAATAAAGGATTTATTACATGGCCAAAAAGTTACACAAACTTGACATTTCGATTTTGAGAGAAAAACTTAAAGCGGGAATCTAGGTCACAGAGTCAGGCACAAGGTATCCTGTTTTAATTTTGTTAAACAGAAGCATACAAGTACAACTTTTGAAAGGCAAAATTTAGCTGAACGCTTAAAAGTGTCGGTAAGTTCAAAAGCGTAATCGAAGGCGGTAGGACATTATCGTTTTAAGCCTGTCAATTATCAAAAAACAACAGGAACCTTTGCAAACAGTTATGCATATAAAGATATCGTTCCTGTAGAAAAGCAGAAGCAATATAATTTATTTAGTATGATAGGAAATTTTACTCCAGAAGATCGATCGTCACTCGCTATGAAGTAGTTTTCAGTTGCTGCTATTCCTTACATTCATCGAGCTATATTCCTAATCGATTTACATCGCGTTTTTAAAAAGAATTTTCTGTATCTCTTATGGTTCGAAGTGGCCTTTCGAAATTTGCATTAAGTATCTATCTGATAAACTTGATAAAAGGGGAAAAGTTCTTCTAGATCATGCAGTTATCATCATCATCATCATCAACTCACTCAACCTAGCATGGTTGTCTGAGGACAACCCCTTGTATTGTGATATCCTCGCACTGTTACATTGAGAACTGCCATACCAGCGAAGTTCCCTGCAAAAAAAACATACGAAATCTAATTGAAATTTCTTACATTGCACTAACCAGAAAGACTTAGAAACATCCATGCAGGATGGATTTTGGATTCATCATGTGCAGTTTAAATTTTTTCAACCCTCTAATTCCCATAAGTGACCAAGACAGAATTCCTCCTTACGATATCAATACAATATCAACCAGACAAGTGATGAGAAAATAAGGAAAAATATCAGTCAGAGGATTATTAGTTGATCAAATACCAAATTATCAAAACTGACATCACAAGAACTGTATGACAGACAATAAGGAGAATTACGAATAAGATCTTGGGAGTGAAAGGGTTAAGACTTTAACAATAGTCTGTGTTATTAGGGTTCACCTGCAGATTTGAAAGCTACATGTATACTGTAAGAGCACAATGTTAAATAGACAAGAGTAATATAGTGTCTGTATTGAGATCTAAACTGAACTGAAAAAATAACATCTGAATTTGGAAGCAATGTTGATTTTCACCACATTACAAAAAGTGCTGAATGACGGTATTTGTTATTCGGAAACCAATCTATATCGAGTTCATACTAATATTGCGAGAAAGACGAGGACTGTTCGAAAACCTTGCCGCTGTTGGTCGCTGATGCCAACCATTTACGTTGATCGTTCTTCGCTGCGCCTCTTCGGTCCAACGATGGACTTAAAAGGGATGGATGAGACGAACCATGAGCACAAAAGACTTCAAAACTCTACAAACAGCAAGAGTAATATGCTACTTGTCAAACGTCCTATTTTGGTATCAGGACGTGTGCGAGTCTCACTGGGAGCTCCGGGAAAACATCAGAAACCAAACATTTTCAGCTGAGGAATAAGCCACAAAGTGGTATGTTGTCATCCAAAATATAAAGCTCTTGAACAGCTTCTCCTTACTCATCCTACTTAAAAAACTGTTACATATTGCCTGAATCTTAAATATTTCAAGATTAAGTAACGAAACTATCCAAATCGTTAAAGATTCCAAATTTCGTGGAAGATAACGAATTACTTATTCGTTCGCCATACACTAATTACGTGCGTAGCGTCATATTGACAGTAATTTCTCAACCAATGTTTAACTTGGAGACGCTCCCCCCCTCCCTCCCGATTCTTGTCTTCAAGTATATTTTCCTCTTGTTTTGCAGCTGATTCACCATATTTTGAGGTCTTAAAGATTTTATTTGATCTGACTTTTGAAAGCATCTAAATTATTTCTTCAAGTTGATTCGTGTATCTGTTAAGCTGTATATGTTTTATACATATTAGGCCGCTGATTTACCATGTTTTGAGGTTTAAAGAATTAATTTGATTTCACCATTGTGAGGTATTTTATTTCTTGTCCTAAAGGATAACTGAAGTCCAAATTCATGTAATTTTTTCCCTGTAGATCGTACATTTATGTATGATGGAACAAATTTCCGTCATGTTTTGTTCCTCGAACGACAGTATATTTCGTGTATATTTTTAGCTATCATTATGCACGATTTTGGACAAATTTGGCAGATGATTATGAGGTTTGAGGTTTTACAGATTTCTTTTGATTCACCTTTCTTTTTGTCCCGCAACTACATTGTGAGCTACTTCGCTCCTTGAGCGTGAATCTTATTAATCGCAGTTTTAACGCGCGGTCAGTTTTTATTTTTTGCCAGGTCACAGATTGAGTTTTCTGTATCAATTTGCTCATCATTCCCCGAAAGTTTTGTCACGTTTGGCTGTAGATATATCTGACTTTTTTGGTAAAAACTGTGTTAAAAGCTCATCTTGCGTCTGTTGATATCACGTATATGATTCATTTTTAGCTCCAAGTTTTAGTGCACTGGCTACGCTCTTGGAGTTAATAATTACATAGTTACTATAGAGGGCACGGTACCGCTACTGGAGGGAGATGGCAAAAGTATAAATTCTCACCACTATTGAATAATTTAGACATACCATGAGGTAGCTCCAAGGAGCCTTTGATTAGTCCTCCTGGTATCATTTCAGTTGGTTCAACAAGGAAGCCCATAAACTTATACATGTAACTCTCTGAGTTTTGAGGATGTTTTAGTGGAAGTAAAAGAGCTGCCTAGATACCAAAGATGCTGGGAACTTATTTGAAATTGCAAGAATTCTTAAATATCCTTTTCCATGCATGAACAAATGAGAACTGCCGCCTTAAAACCAAATGAGACAATTTCAATGATAGTCTTTAATATCTATTTTCAGACGCAAACGTTATTCCTTTGTTACAACATAAAAGGTGAAGTATTAATTGAAATAGACCCTCGCCAGTCATGGAGGGAAAGTGGAGAAAGTTTTCACTACTAATCGAGGACGTGAAAAAGTTAACAAAACCGCTACAAGAAGATACAGAAAAAGTTGCTAAAATTTTGAAGGATTACGAAGAGATACTAAAAACTGAGGGAGCAAAGCCTGAGGAATGTGATGAATTGAGCCAATTATCCCAAAGCCTCAACAAAGTAATGGATAATTTGAAGAATGTTCGGGAAAAGGAAACCTCGAAAGATATAGTCATTCAATTTGTTGGAGCAACCAGTAGTGGCAAGTCATCCCTTATAAACGCCCTACTCGGCGAACGTCGTCTACCTGTTGGATTCATGCAAACAACCATGTGTTCCATTAAAGTTTGCATCACTGAAGACAGCGAGTGGAGCATTGAAAAAATTGACGACAATGGAAACAAAGAGCCTCTCACAGAGGGAAGTGACGAAAAGAGTGTAAGCGATCTCTTGAGTAAAATGAGTGGTCAAAGAAATGAACAGCAACGGAAAAAGAAGGGAATTGGTCTAAGAACCATCATACAGATCAATTGGCCTGCCAGCAAATGCAAAAAGTTACCACGAAACGTTATCTTGTGTGATACACCCGGCTTTGGGGAGAATAATGAAGACATGGAGCTTGTCACCCAGACGTGCAAAAAAGCAGACATAATTGTAGCCGTAATGGATTCCATGTCACCGTCAAGAGGGAGAGTGAGTAAAATGCGCATATTTCCTTTGTTCACAGAATCTATTGTTTTTAATCAGGTTGGTGGCATTGTGACCAAATATTAAAACTCCGCTCCATGGAAACTGCTAATTACCGACACCCTCTTTCCCAGCGTAGACAATGCTTATCCGGGAAATGTCTGTCGGAGCTATCTCAATTATGATCGAATCATAGAGAGTAAAGTCTGTTCCCCGTTCAAACTAGGAATACTTTCTACGACTTACAATTTTATCACCGGAAAAGTAAGAAAATATTATAACGAGTCGATTTTTATGTTTGTCACCGGGTGTTCTTGCAGCGTAGGCTTTAAATGTGGACTTCTGTCTGCTAGGCCTACAAATAGATTTCATTTCCTTCCTTTTCCATCACATTGTTTCATCTTTAGTCCTCCCCGCCATGCCGCAAAATTAAAGCTTCAATATAATGTAAGTTCGTGTTTCATTGATAAGTCAAAAAAGAATAACTTTATAAACTTGAAATACTTGCAGATAATATATGATTATGAGATGGCACCTAGCTCTATAATCTTAGAACACAATAAACAGCACTCTTTGACGAGGTGGTTTCTGTGGTACATGAGAAACTTCGTCTCCCCTTTTTTAAGCAACGTTATTCTGGTACATATGGAAACACGCCACACTGGTATTTAGAAACAACCTGACATGCCCTCAAATACCAAACGACAGCAGTGATCCTCTTTAGGAAAATATTGTCTATGGTCCTTCATATTTCTCACATTTCGATGTCTTTTTCTAATTTGAAAACTGTTTTTAATATTAATGTTCCCGTAGCTCATTAACCTGGTGAAAAATGTTGGCTGCCAATTTACTTTTGGAATCTTCACCAAATGGGACGAATGCATAAGAAAAGCGCGGGAAGAAGGACAACAGAGCATCCGAAATGTGGTAAAAACGGCCAATGATTACATGAATGAGTTCTGTGAAGTGCTTCAAGGGAAAGGCAAAGCTTACTTCGTGAACGTCAAAAACTTTGAAAATCATGATGTAAGTACTAAGTCCATGCATGCTGATTCTTGCTTAAATTTCAAATTTAAGTGTAATGCAATCATTTCAGCAAGAAAGTTCGAACATGGAGAGGCAAGACACTCCTATCAAAACTTCGAAACATTCTTACCTCTGATGACATTCTTTTGTTCATTCTTTTCTGAATTTTCCTTATTTGCACTACAAGTTGGTAACAAAATAGCCACGAACAGAAAACGAAATACAAGTAAGAACGCGCACGTTCTCCAATGCCGGAGATAAGCAAGGATGGTAAGCTGTTATTATTCTTCAATGAAATTCTAAAAGGAAGGCGTATTCCTTTCTTCCTGTTATTTTCAGGATACATTTCTTCAGTTCGAGAACAAACTGGCCACGAGTGCAACAAAGTTGAAGATAGAGTCATTAACACAGCAGGCAAAATCTGTAGCTTTGCATTCCAGGAAGGTCTGCGAAAAGCTGAAAACTGTCATTGAAACCAGAAAGAGAGAAAAGCTAACTTGTCTGGAAACAGAGTTAGCTTTGATGGTAGAAGACGGCGTGAAGCTACAGGACGCTTTTGATGGCATCAAGAGTAAGGATGAAGACCTGGAAATTTTAACCGACGACACGGTCCAACCGTTATTAAAGGAGGTTGAAGACGAATTGTTGAAAGGCACATCAGAAGAAGAGGCTGTCAAACACTTTCTCGACGAAATCAATAGAGAGATCCAAAAAAATCTGACACACAAAAGACATATAACTGGTACTGCCCTTCAAGAATGGAAGAAAAATATGCAATTCCACAAGTTACAGTCTCTCAGTACGCCTCCGTCTCAAGCACCTCCTCAGCTTACAAGTCAAGGATTACCTGAAGACCAATACCAGTGGTATCGCGACTTTAATTACTACTACACGAACAACTACATCTGTGCAGCCTTGGTTGGTGTCGCAGCCGTCGCAACACCTGTATTTTTAGCTGGTGCTGGTGTAGGTATGTGGGTCAGAATCAAACATTTCCAGTTATGCGTCCAGTCCTTTTCAGTTACCTTGAACCTCAGATTCACTTTAACATAAGCCGCCCCGGGGACGAACTTTTCCAGTGAATTTGCCATGTATCTCACGAAATTAGGGCGTGTTTCTGGATTTAGACTCTTCTAAATTTGGGCTGTATTCCAGGATATCGATTTACATCCTCTAGATTTAAGTGAGTAAATCTTTCCTATTTCACTTCGGATATCTCCAGCTCAGCGAGTGTCCCTATGTGCAGACTCTTGTCAGTTTATCACCGTAATTTTGCTTCGCATTGGGAAATTACAGTGCAAGATGCTGTGTATGAAATAATATGTGAAAAGGATGCCTTTTTATTAACCGCTTTAAAAGCCACCCCATTATTTTACATCAGCTTATGTAAGGGATAAAAAACAAGGATGTCTATAAAAATGCCTCATTCTCAGTTATGGTTTGAGTTTATAGCCGAAGCATCTTGTTTTACGTTATCACACATGATTAAGACTTTCTCGCTTTGGTTTCTTAGGGGCACTCGCAGGCTGTGCTGGAGAGGCGGTCGCACAAGGAGTGATGACGGGTGGAGCATGGGCAACTACCTTAGGAGGTCCTGTTGGAGCTGTCGGAGGATATATTGGAGAATGGTTTCGTGGCTTTCGTTTGGGAGACCAGTTGAAGAGAAAATTCCCGATAAGTCAATACAAAATTGATTGCTGGAAAAGTCTCCTCGCAAATCAAATAAGAAAGCTCCGCCAAGACTGCAAGAAGCTTTTAAGGGAGGAAAAGGACGCTGCTCTTGCGAATATCTTAAAGAAATTGGAGAGCGTCGCACTTGAGAAGTCAGACGAGATCGCAGGGCTTTGTAACAAGTCACACATCTTGAACCAGCTAGCTGCACAACTGGGAAACATTTGTGACCGAGTACAGACAACAACAGAAGAGTTCGACATGCTGCTGGCTGCGTGAGTATGTTCTCTTCGCATAACTCTTATAAAGAGAAACATGGAAATTATCATTAGGTTTTGCGGATATGAGGGCTTTATATCTGCCAACTTAAACAGTTTGATTAAAAATATTCAAATACAAATTTCACGGTTTTTGTTCTTAATCAAAGGAAAAGCCAAGCATATGAAGTAAATTGAAACATTATGAACTATAGGCGATTAGACACTGTGGAACTATGGGAAAAAGGCAACGAATTGCTCCTAAATGACAAAATTAAGATAATTGCCTACGCGTTTTACTTTTCTGAATGTACTATTTTATGATAATTTTCACAGTATCTATAAGCTTCCAAAAAGAAATTCTTTTTCTGATTGCCAGCTAAGCCTTTCGATCGTATTGTATACGATTTTAAACTTTAACGCAAATTCTACTTACAATAATGTTCGCGCTGATAGAATACACTAAACATGACAAGCTGAAGAAACATAGGAATACACAAAACACAAATTTCAAATGCACGGGTTTACGACGACCCCTGCATGCAGCCTTGACCATGTTGAACATGTATTTCAGTCTCAGTTGGTTATTTAAATATTATTTTTCAATTCTAGTTTGCCGAAGGCCCAAGATAATACGGTCGGTGAAATTGATCCGGAGATATATATCTCTCAAGCAGGTATATTTTAAGATAATTATTTTCTTATTTTAAAGGGTCTTTTAACTTAGTCTAATTGAGCAAAAATATCATAGCATGGCTCTGTATTGATCAGTGGGTGATTGATCGATCTGTTGTTGTATGGCAACCAGAACAATATTTCAGCATGTAAACGTTTTATACAGTTATAATGCTCGTCGCGGGTATGAGGGCATGCCGCAATTATTGCTGTGGAAAATTGAAGAAGATATTATGTTAAAACTGTCTTTTCTTTTTTCTTTTAGATGGTACAATGCACTCTGAACGATCTGGCTAATGACGTAATTCAACACAGGGAGCTGTTCAGTGCTACTCTGTGTCGGCATGAATTGAATTTTTTCTGTAAAATCTCAATGTATGGATGCCATCCTTTGATCACAGGAGTCCTTGAGCCCTTCACTCGTGGGGTTGAGGGGACGGCGAAGAGAACTGGAACCTTGCCTCCCTAAGATAATGAACATTTTTTTAAAATATTGAGTTCATACGAAGGCGCGAAAATTGTAAAACAAAAGGTGCACTGAGACAATTTTGCACAAACCCACTGCATAGAAAAATATCTCATTGGAGGCCACGTTGCTGGTACCTTCAAATCCACAAGACTAGCTTTTTTGTTTTTCAAAAGGCAGGTTAGTTTTTGGGTTTACCACTGTAATACTTGGATTCATCACAAGTGTTAGTATAGGTTTTGACATTTTAGAATTTGACTTCTGTTTTTTCATGAGAGATTTATACCCCTTTCATAAAGCAAACAAAGTTTAATTAAACCGGTTTAAACTGCATGAAAAGCAGAAAGAGGAAATTGAGAACCTGAATTTTATATTGGATTCAAGTAGTCGCTAACTTGTATTTACAAAGCGCAAACTATGAAGTTGACAAACATCGGCTTACTTTCCATAAGTTTTCCCTGTCTGTTACGATAAGTACAATAAAAAAGGGTTACTATGCTTGTCCGAGAGATGTTATTAGCCATTCTTATCCATATATGCTTATATTGGCACTTATCACGTGGGTCATTCATCGGGTCGCGTTACATTTTGCGATAGCTGGAAGGAAGGGTCTTTAAAGTACCACTTGAAAAAAGCTTGATAGTTAGAAATTCTCGAGCGTATGGAACAATTTGATCCATAATTTGTGGAAAAATCATGTAATTTTAAACGACATCGACTTAAAAGGTTCGTTACTTTCAACTTTTTAATTTGCGTCGTTAAGTAACGGGCCTCGTGCACGCATTCAGCTATATCTTTCTTTCCCTTGGAAAAACAATGCAATTATAAATATAGGTCACCCTACTCGATCAAGAGCCAGAAACCATCTTATCTCTTTATCTGGTCTATTGATTGAAAAACAGTATCGTGTTCTCGGAATGCGTGCGCTTATTCGCCTGATTAGGTGATTTTTATGCGTAGTACAGGATGTGCAATGCAATACTGAGAAATCACCTTAATCTCTGTGAAAGCCTCTGGAAATGACGAGGCTCATGACCAGAACAACTTGTTTTTAAATAGATCTTTGATAGATCGTTGCTTCCACATTTATCATCAACCATTTGGCGTTAAAAAATGACGAAACTACTCTGCGTCATATTAAAAAGAATCTGCCCAGCGTATATTATGAATATAATTGAATTATATTTTACGAAAATGCTTTCTGCATTATTGAAGCGGTCCCGTTAAGACCTAAGACATCAATCTTTAGCAGAAAAAGTTTAAATAAACGATTGGCTTAAAAATTTAACTAAATTAAACCAAAGCCTCAGGTTAGTAAAAGTGGCCGGTAGACTGAAAGAAACTGCAGCTACAGCAACCCATGTCGCTCTTCTCCACTTCAATCGTTGGTGAATTTCTGACTTTTATTTTAATCTAGCGTATTCAAGGCACCAGAATGTTGCGAGTGTATATAACCTTTACCTTTACGCCTCGGAATTGTGGGTGAGTCTTGTTTAAGTGAGATATTTTAGTTTTATTATGGTATAAATAACCTCCTTTACAGTGCACTAATTTACCAATAGAAAACCATTCATCAATGGTTTTAAGGAAATGAATTCATCAAGTTTCAAATTTGATGATTCTTTTTTTCTTTCAGGACCTGAATGGTCTCGATAACTTTGTCCTGAATGAAATTCTTTTCCGCTTTGGGGGTGAGGGGGGGAAAGAGGTGTTCTTTACGATCGTGAGACAAATTAAATTTCAAGAAAACGATAGAGATTTTATTCGTTTATAAATGTAGTGGATTGTACATCTTTAGACTTAATACCCCATTCACAACGGCAAAACAGATCTAGTTACGCCGGGTTTAACTGAAGTAAAATCAGAAACAGCGAACTGGAAACTGCATTTTCCAAAGGTTTCAAGTAGTCAGTGAATTTTATTTTCAATATGTTATGTGCTTTATTTGAAGTCGGTAAACATCAGTTTCAGCAGCTTCGACGAAGAAAAACGGGGTATGAGTCGACTTAACTTTAAGTGTTGTTATGGCCTGAAAGCAGCTAATCAATTTATTTGGAAAGCTTAATAAAAGTAACAAAAGCTGTAAGTTTCTACAGAAACTGTGGTGCTGCGTCGGTGGGAGAGTATATTAGGTAATTCAGTGTTAACAACTGAGTTGAAAACGTAAATTGGTTACCGTGAAGGGTAAGGGTAAGGGTAAGGGTAAGGGAGCGTTAGCCCTTCGTCAGAGTGATTTGAGGAATTGTGGGTTGAGTGTGGGTTTATATGCGGAAAGTGGAACTACGCTATTGGTGGGAATATGGTGACGAGAAAACAGGAATAAATTAGTGGAATAAATAGCGCTCGTTGGTACCGTTGGGGTTAAGAGTGCCGATTTGGAAGATAAATTTTTGTTCTAGTGTTTTGCGGCTTTCCGAAGTGCCTAAATGTAAGGAAAGGCGGCAAACAGCCATATCTTTTTTTGAATGTTTAGGGAGATTAAAAACATTGGCGCCAAAGTCATTTACACTAGACACTTTAGTCTCCCTAGAAGAGGGGGGGGGGGGGGGGTGTGTCCCGTTTTTTTCGCTTTCCTTGCCGGCTTTTCTGATTTCTGCGATTCTTTTTTTTTGACAAAATAAGGGGGGGGGCGGCCCCCCCGGGCTCTTCCCACAGATCCGCCATTGCGGACATCGTAAGAACGAGAGTGCATTTCAAGTAGTGTTGCGAAACTCTTGGCGATATACCTTTCTAGTCTTGTGGGTACTACCGTTGGCGACTCGTCTCTTAAAAACATGTCGGTATATTGAAGTGTCAGTCTGGTGATTGACTCGTATTTAACAGGATTGTTGATCAGCTGTTTTGGATACAAACCATGGAAAAAGCTTGGGGCAGCCAACGTAAATACTCCCAAAGTACTCAGACCGCATAGATCATATCTGTGTTTCACTCTTTTTCTGCAGGATTAAGAGGGTGCTAATGGACAAAGAGCTTTTCTAAAGTTCGAGAAAATTCTAGGAAAAGATGCATGAGATTAAAAGGCTAATCTTAATATAAGAGGCTGAAGCAGTATTGGAAGGATCAGATGCAGTGGGTGAAACTACGGAACCAGAAGCAGTTGTACTAGTTAGTTGATTTTTTCATAACAAAATTTTTTATCATAATTGTTTATAACTACTTTCAGTGATGCAATCGCTAGATCTTTGACTCACCAATATCCACTCATCAGTTTTGGTTTATTCTGTAGATGCGTAGCTCGAAATTAATTTTCTTTCAATCCGTTCCCGTAAGCAGTGGCTAAACCCTCTCATAACGTGTAAAAAAACCGTTACTGTTTGTAACTGTGTAACTTCCACATCGAATTATGAAAGTACTCACGAGACAGCAATACACATTACGCAAGTCAGGTGACTAGGAACATGAGGAGGTCGAGCTTAAGCTCGACCTCCTCATGTTCCTAGTCACCTGACTTGCGTAATGTGTATTGCTGTCTCGTGAGTACTTTCATAATTCGATGTGGAAGTTACACAGTTACAAACAGTAACGGTTTTTTTTACACGTTATGAGAGGGTTTAGCCACTGCTTACGGGATATAGCTAAATAAGGAAAGTAAATAATATCAAATTTTTGGACTGCTATTTTTGTGCAACTTGCCCGAAGAATAACATACACTACTTCTAGTTTGAACTCTATAGGCCTTGTGTGCTTTTGAAATAAGAAGCGTGCGATTTGAAGTGAGCCACTTTAGTTGTTTGGCGTGACCTTTCGGGTTCCTGGAATTTCTCTTAACGGGAACTTCATGTTTCTTTTAACTTCCTTTACCCCTCCACCCAGAAGGGTTGATTTCGTCATTTCTGTCATCAACGAATATCTTGTGAAAATCTTGTGCTTGGATGTGTGGCTAAACGTCGATTTCTTCAAGTCTTTTATATTCTAAAAAACATTATACCCATCTTTTTGGCTGCAATAATACTGATAGTCTACATCAGGCGTTAAGATCGAATGATGACACGTCGTCTAATATTACGCGTAGTTTAATATTGCGCGTCGGTTAACTGCGATTAGTGCGTTTAGTAAATATGTCATGATACTCGATTAGAAAGACAAAAAGCATTCTCTTTCATTTTATGTAACAGGGCGTTTTATGGCTGTCGCGCCCCATTAAAAAAAAATTCAGCAGAGTCGGAAATTGCTCAAAAATTATCATAACCAAAAAAGATTCAACCCAGAAAGAGTCCACGTTTTGGAAAAAGCTTGTACTTCCAACAAAGCTGCGTTAAAAAAAAACACTTTTAACACTTTTAAAAGAATTGCTTCTCGTTAAAAAGGAATTCATTCGATTAACATTGAGGTATGGATAATCTTATAAGTGAACATCATCAACCTCTCTTTGAACAACACAGAACGCCTTGGAACTGATTGAACTTTCCACTACGGTAATGTGTAGAGTGTGCGGAACAACTTATCGCAATTACCATTAGATTTAATAGCTTATGAACGCTTCTGTAGACGACTGGCGATGCCCAGAGTTACCTCTCAAAAAGGTCGATTTGAGGATTTCAAATCCCTTCCCGTAATAACGGATAAAAGCGAAAGTTCTACAAAGAATACCAAATGAAACTGTTTGTTTTACAGCTACAGCTACATTGCAACTATTTGGGCTATTCCGATATCTTTTAACTAAGATTGGACACAACCTTGAATTTATAGGCTGAAAACTTTGCTATGAATTTTTGTAAGACTATTAGTAATTTTGTACAGAGAAAGGAAATGTCAAATAAACCATTTCAGTTATGCAGATCGTAGATCAAATGACAATATACAAACAGGAAATTGATTGTGCCAAGATGAATTCAAGTTGTCTTACTCGGTGGTAGACAGCAAACATTAGACAGCGCTTGTGACATTTTCGTCACAGAAAACCCCAGCCCATCGTCAAGCAGCGCTTGGGATTCACAGGGGTTGTATTTGAAGATTAAGCTCACTATTATCTGTTCTACATTAAAGTGGTGCCGGATGCATGCGTAAGAGTTAGCTTTGTCAACGCTTAATTCACCTTTTAGGCTTTAGATTTCACTTGATGTAAACAAACCGCGAAAGTTCGGACATTGAGTCCACCACCCTCTACCCGTGTACAAACTTCCGCTTCGGCATTTTGTTGTTAATAAATTCCAATGTCGTGAAGCGTTTCGGTGCTTAAAATTGACTTCTTTCTTGTCTAATATGTTTGATTATTTTTCAAGCGAGTTGATATTTCGCTACCGCTTAAGATGATTCGAAGAATGTGGCAGGAAGTGTTACAACATGAAATGTTCAACTGGTTCTGCGTACGTACAGTGATGTATTTGATCAGGTATTTTCAGGGCGTTAAACGCTTAGTTTGTCAAATAAAACCAAGTCTGATGGGAAATTAGTGCTCACGAATCGCTGTAATTAATCTTTGTACTTGTGCATGTGTATATCTTACCAATTCCGATAAAAACTTATTGATTGACGTTTAGATCACATGATCCAACACGTGACCTTCGTGGTCAACATTATGGTCTTACGATGAAAGATCGTACAGAAAACCATCGTCCTCGAAAGTTTCAGCTCAATCGGCTGTAATTTTGCGGAGATATAGCCGTTTATTTTCGTAACGCAATTTACCCTCCAGACCCAGGCCTTAAACTACTTGAGTTCTGGGTGCTAAATAAATGAGCCATAGAGGCGCACCATACAAAGACATCATCAATTATAAAAATCCTGTTGGAGGCTCTAAAGGAAGCTTAAAACCTGGGTAAGTTGTTCTCCGACTCATTTTGTGATGACACGTCTCAAAAATCAATTTCGAAAACAGAGTTAGCATCTTATGCTTTCTTGTTTTGAGAGGGAGGAATCTAAGTGTCTATTGATTCAACTTGAATCAAAGGCCGGTATACCTGGTAAGGAATATTCATCGGTGGAAAGCAATCGCTTTTTCTCGATGGGGAGTGTTTGCATGACTTCCTAAACATAGCAGCTGCGAAGATGACTTGAGAGACTGTTTGTTGTTAAATGATGTGACTGAAATTGGATAGATCTCTAAAAGTTATAAGGTGAGAATGCTGACCCTTAGTAGTGGCTCTTCGGTAAAAATGATTCTTCATGATCTCGCTTTTAGCACGCAATAATTTCCAAGACACTGGAATAGCTCGTTTCGTGGAAAAATCAATTAGCTTGAAACCAGCAATGAAATGATTATGCAAGCATACGTGGCGAGACCTTGAAAACTGGACGATCTAAATTGTCTGAGTTTGCTAAGCTGTTCGTCTCCTCTTTCCTTATTCAGAGACGTCTTCGTTACCAATCTACAAAGTTTAGCAGGATAATACAGGTATGTCTTCCTTTAGCTCATGCGTTGTCTAGCATTACGAGAGCTACTGTATGCTATTCATCTAACCAGGATATTATGTGCTACAATTAGTTTAGAGTAAGTTTTGAAAATGCGGTAATATTTTCGTTTTAAGCGCAACTTTGATCGAGAGATCATTTTGTTATGAGAGAGCTTGAGATTATGCGAACTCAAACTTCAGTGTTGCTATAAGGGCTTTTGCCTAATACAGTTATAAATGCACGATTATTAAGACAATAATTAAAGAGTTGTTGATTCTCATTCTTCGAAGTCAAACTGCCGGCAGTAGATGCTCTGCCGATCTCATACGAGTATACCTTGCTATTTGGGTCTATTTGACTGCATTCCATTAGGAAATGATATTTGAATATCAAACCCCCATTTTGCTTCCTATACAATGCTTAAATTTGACCTGTTTACTGAACGAAACGAATCGAAAACCTCAACAATTTTGCATAAAAATTGCTTAAGTGGCTAGTATGAAAAAGTTTCACTAAAGCAAGACTACAGATACGAATGGACTTTCTTTATGGAAAATGCTTCATTCCATTCCTCAGTTAAAACCTCACGGGCAAGCTTTCATTCTCTTTTCCGTCGTAAGTTTGCCTTTTAGATTAAACGAATTGGTTCATTCCTTGATATCTTGAGCTTGATATGTTCCTTAAAATCGAGAAAATGCACAATTATTTCGCTTTAGAGGAGTTTAGTAGTTTAAAATTTTAAAAGTTTAGGAGTTTAATTTTACCAAGAGATCATTCTGTTGTGAAAGAGCTTGAGATCATTCGAAGTCAAAATTTAGCGCTGCTATTAGGACTTTTACCTAATACGGTTATAAATGCATGATTATTAGGAGAAGAATTAAAGAATTGTTGATTCTCACTCTTCGAAATAAAACTACCGGCAGTAGATGCTCTGCCGATCTCATACGGGCACGCTTTGCTATTTGGGTCTATTTGACTGCGTGCCATTAGGAAATGATATTCGAATATCAAACCCCAATTTCTATAGAATGCGTAGATTGGACCTGTTTACTGAACGAAACGAATCGAAAACCTCAACAATTTTGGAAAAAATTTGTTTAAGTAGCTAGTATTGAAAAGTGCACTAAAGCAAGACTACAGATACGAATGGACCTTCTTTTGTGCATAATGTTTTATTACAATTATCAGTTAAAACCTTACGGGCAAGCTTTCATTCTCTTTTCCGTTGTAAATTTGCCTTGGAGATAAAAGGACTTGATTAATTTCCAGAGATGTTGAGCTCAATATGTTCCTTAATTTTGAAAAACTGTTCTATGATTTCGCTTTAGAGAAGTTTAGCATTTCTAGCAAATGAGAGAGCTACTGCAAGCTATTCATATGACCATGACTGAATTTACAATTAGTTAACTTATATATGAACGGCAGTTATTTCTTTTGGGGTCGCTATCTTAGGTACGCCCTTTCTTCCTTGAAGTCCTTGTCCATTCTGTTGTTATGTAACAAACTTCCAAGGGCTATTTTCCCTTTGAACAAAGTTCAACACCTTTTTCTGTAACGTGACTCAAGGCGTAAACAACTTGTACTTTTCACCTTCCGCCCTGAATTTATGATAAGTTAACTGATATGAATGGCATTTGGGCACGCCCTTTCTTCCTCGAATTTTCTGTTTATTCAGTTGTAATGTAACAAACTTCAAGGGCTATTTTCGCTTTACTCATCTTTCTAAGTGTGATTCTAATTTACGTAATGGGTCCTTTATAATCTTTATATTACCAATCTTGTTTTTGTTTTGGCCGACCTTAACCGCAACTTGAAAGTATGAAATGTTTAGGTAGCGATTCGTTTAGGGAAGAATCAACAAACCGAAGGTACATACTTAGTATGCAGGAACTGTTTCGCAAAACTCCGCATGACTCGCTAGCTAAGTGACAAATAATGACGTTGGTTAAATATTGAAAGCTGGATGACTGTCGCCTTTATAAGTCGGAAACCAACGCCTTCCTTGAGAGAGTAGAATTAGTCCCTGAGCTAGCACGCTGTATTGCCTTGAAAACTAGACGATATATTTTCATATATATTTTTTGTGGCCAGTGCCTTCTATAGGAGGCGAAGCTACATATGTTGTTGAGATGAGTGAGTGAGTGTGACAATAGAATTCCGATCTTGTCCAATTTTGAAGTATCGGAGTATCTAAGTAGTTCGACATTCGCACTCGATGCACAGTTGACTTCATTCCTAGCTTTTGTGATTTCTGGCCTAAAGCCAATAAAGCGTTATATTTTCAGTTCTTACCTTGCCACTACGGAAGACAGTAGAAGACGATAAACATCCCTCGATCATTTTAGGATTGCGCGCGCAGAAAACAAAATTTTTCCTGTGATCGACGGTTCATGAAACTCAGCCTGAAAATTCTTTTCTTCCAATAGAGAGCATTTTACTGTTTAAATCAGCAAATTATGTAGATCCAAATAAGTAATCCTTCCGGTTTTTGCCGTGACACTACAAAAGACGATAAACATCTCAAAATAATTTCTCAGTGGCACCCACCGACGCATAATTTAAATCAAAAAACTTTTCCTCGCAGAAATATATCAGTAGATGTGATATTCTCATCATGGAAGCTTTCAGGAAATTTGCTTTCTTTAAAAAGAGACCAATTTACTGTCTGAATCATCGAATTTTGCCGAAAAGAGCCGCTAAATTTGCGAAGCAAGCATGCTGCAAAATACGTTACTCTGAGTTATTCAACCGATTGATGGAAGGAGGAACGGTGGATCGGAATATCCAAAAACGCGGAATTTCTTTTTGTGTGAAACAAAAGTCTCGAAAAGAGGAATTACAATAAAATAAGGAAATTATTATAACTAATAGGCGATATTAAAAGAAGTAGCGGTAATCATTGTTAGAACCCAGATGATTGGGGAACAGTGAGGCTTTCGAGCTAGCCCTTCTAAAGTGCCTATAACACGAAATTTTTTTTTGCGTGTTTATTAAGTTTATCATATGTAAAAACCAATTTTTTCGGGCCCGAAGGTGCTCTTATTTTGTTTTTCTGGTGTTCCGTAGACTTTTAACTAGTTAGCGGTTGATGACGTAGAAAACTGTGAAAACTCTCAGTTGACACTTACAAATATCGCACATCTCTTGTAATTTTTTATCAGTCAGCGTTGATTTCAACAAAAACTGGCAAACACAGTTTCTCGCCTGCGGTGTTCAGGTGAAGGTTAAAACAAAAGCCCCCTTTACTGAATGTTTTGTTCGTAAGGTTTGTGTTTTGTTTTCCGTGGCGAAATCTATGTAAAGAATGGGTAGCTGTGTTCGTTTCTGTTGCCATAACATATTCCTTGGCACTAAGAGCGGCGAGGGTTCCCCTTGGTTAGTGCTCTCGAGTTTCGTTCCTGTAGCTGCTGTAGAGTAATTCCCTTAGCAAACCAAACGCTAACTTTTGGCGGAAGCATCGCAAGGATCAGCTTTATCACGAGGCACAATGATTTTTCGCCGAGAGGTCATCGGGCAGTTTTACTGGGAGTTACACCTTTCCTCAGAGATTGCAAAGGCAGAGGCTATCGCCGTCGGGCCGTCAAACGGGAACGAGTGAGTTTATAGTCACCATAGTTGCCGACGTGTCTTCACAGTTTTCTCGGGAGAGCTTGCTATGCGCTAAGGTCGATTATTTCAAATCTTAAATATAGCTATTAAATAACCAGAAAACGCAAAAAGAAA
This sequence comes from Pocillopora damicornis, assembly GCF_964200805.1. Lineage (NCBI taxonomy): Eukaryota > Metazoa > Cnidaria > Anthozoa > Scleractinia > Pocilloporidae > Pocillopora > Pocillopora damicornis. The sequence goes on along the minus strand of NC_142673.1, from coordinate 16,751,027 downwards.
TCTCGTGTCATGGGCACTTTAAATTATCATTATATTATCATTGTTAATATTATTTTTTTCCAATTCAATTATTGTTTGAATTTCAGTTAGACAATACATTCTTGAATCATTTTGTCTTGCATGTGAGACAAATATTCTTCAACACTACCTTCTAGCGTCATTACACAACCTCTATTTCTGTTCAATGCGTAAATGTGCTATACCGGTAGCCAAATAAAGCATTTGACTGTCAATTTTCTGAGTTAACTAAGCTAAGCTGTTTGTCTCTTCTTTCCTTATATAGAAAACGTCTCCATTACCAATCCATAAAGAAGAGCCGAACAAAAACAGGTATTCCTTTCTCTTGCTCATGCGTTGTCTAACATTAAGAGAGCTACAGTATGTTAATCATGTAATCAGGATATCCCGTGCTGAAATTAGTGTATAAGTTTTTAAAATGCGGTGATGTTTTTGTTTTGAGCAAATATTTGACCCTAGAGGTCATTTTGGTAAAAGAGCTTAAGATCAGCCTACCACAAAATTAAGTGCTGCTATACGGGTCTTTTCCTTACTAAATACAGCTACAACTGCGCAATCTTTAATTGAAGAGTTGTTAATTCTCGCTCTTGGAAGTCAAGCTGCCGGAAAAAGATTCCCTGCCGATCTCATACGAGCGTGCCTGTGTAAGTGGACGCGATTAGGTAATGATATTTGAAAATCAAAGTCGGTGCCTGTTGCCTTCTTCAGAATTCCTTAATTCAACCCGTTTACTGAACGCGACGAATCGAAAACTTTTCAAATTTCCAGTGTTGTAGTAAAGAAAAGTTCCTCTAAAGCTAAACTATGGTCACGAATGGACCTTCTCTTATAGATACTGTTTCATTTAATTCCCGGATCAAAACATCAAGGGCAAACTCTAGTCGACAAAATGACTTGACTGATTCCTAAAAATGGCGACCTCAGCAAACAACAAATTATTTTTCTCTATAAGGGTTAGTATTCCCAAATGGATTTGGCTAACAGTTCTTCTCTAACTGTTTTTTTTTCCTTCCTGCTGGCTAAGAAAATTAGCTTGTTGTCAGGGTTTCAACTGATATTTGGTAGCCATGCATTGTAATATGCAAAATGTTCAGATATGTTTGCGTGTCTCACCTGATATGCCCAAACAGTTCACGTGGTCACCACCAGCTTTCATGGCAAAGTACAAAAATTTTCAAGTAAATTTAAAGGAGGACTAATATTTCCCAATCTCTAATGAATTGCGTACTTATCAGTTCGGGCCATAACCATTTCTGGATATCGGTTTCGAGCTTTGTAATTGGGTGAGATCAAAACCAAAACAAAGCAAATTTGGCCGAGAGGTGCTGGAAACAAGAAGAAGCTGATTTTTCTTTTTTTTTTTTTGTGGCGGCCATGTTGTAATACGGTAGTAAGCTGAAACAAAATTCGCTAATAAGGACTGGACGTAAGATACCATTAAAAATATTCGTTTATTTCAAACATTCAACATGCATGTCCTCGACATTCTCGCATTCTGGAAGAGTAAAGCGGATTCTTTCTAGCACAAATTCTTTGCAACGCTGTGGTCTTTCCACCAAGAGCGTCACAGGAATAAAAACTCCTCCGCCAGCCTGTTTGTATCTGGAGAACTTCTGGGTTGAGCTTGGCCTCGATGTTAGTGTCCGTTCTCCGTTGATTTCCCTATTTTGGGTTACAAGAAAACCAATTAAATAAGGTTGAACCAATTAACGCGCACTGATAACAATTGGGACGAGTGAGGTGTGAGATCGCGGAATCTCACGATACTCCGATGGATCTGAACAAAGGAATCCGTCTGGTAGTTTGCACGCTAACAGACTTTCAACATTCGTGCACTCGAGCAAAAACCTCGTGCACTCGATTGGAATTTTGACAAATTGGAAGCAAATTTATTCTAGTTTTTTAAAAGATTTTTTTTAGGAATCAAAAAAAATGTTGCATACCTGAAAACCTCAACTAAATAGAGGTTATTCCTCGATCGAGCCCTTCGCAACATGGACCTCCACCCGACTTTTCATCTGAATTTTTCCTTCTCGTCATCGCGACCACCATTAGTTCTTTGCTTGTTGTGTGTAATTGCTTGTCTTCTGTAATTTTGCAAGGTTTCATGGGATATGGGTCGGGAACTAAGTCGCTAGGGCTCGAATAAAGTAATGAGTGAGTTTCCTCGATGTCCCACTATGACATCCATGTTTGTGACATCATCAAGTATCCAGAAATGGTTATGGCCCGGACTGCTTATGGACGAGCCGAATTTGAGGTCGACAAAAAAAAGAAAACACTGAAAAAGAGCTAAGCTAGGATTTATTATACAACCAAAATTTTAAACAATTTTGAGAGAAAAACTGAAAGCGGAATCTAGCTCACAGAGTCAGCCTTGAGGCAGTATGTTTGAATTTTGTTAAACAGAAGCATTCAAGGAGGAATTTTGAAAGGCAACTTTGTTCAGAGTTTAAAAGAGTAACCTAAGACGTTTTCGTTAAGCTTGCCAGTTATCAAAAGATTACAGAAACCTTTTTCAAACAATTATACATGTGAAGATATCGTTCATAAGAAAAAGCAGGAATAGCATAATTTTTCTAGTATGATACGTGTCCAGTTTACTCTAGGAAGTAGATCGGCAAATAGATAGTCATTAGCTATGAAGTCGGCCTTTATAGGTGAAATTCCTAACGTTTATCGAGTTACATTCATGACAGATTTAATTAGCGATTAATTAACTGTACTAATATATGTATTTTGTAGTTTTGGAATTTTCATTAATGCATTATTTTGCATTAACTTGGATAGAGGGCCACTGGATTGTTGGCAACGGTCTTGGTAAATTTTTTTGCGCTTTCTTTTTTTAAATATGCTTGAAAGGCAGATTATCATTCCTATAAGGTAACACTAAAATAGCCCGACGCTATTTATTCTATTCCGTGGATTACATAACCGTGATCACGAGTATATTGGACAGACCATCTAGGTCCACTTCGCAGGTTTCATAGGTTTTTTACGCAAGAACTGATCGACAGCGGCTCGGGCAAATTGGAAAACGAACCTAGGGGAGTCGCGAGGAATACCTGGTCGAGATTTCCGGTGTCGGTGATTAACTCCTTTGTTTGCAAAACAGATAAAATCGATATTTGCACTTTCCCATTTTGAGAGTACAGCAGTGATTTTGGTCGATTCGAGAACATGGATTCCTCTTCGAAGTTGTTCGCTGATGATTTCATATAGTAAAGATATAAACTTTAAAATTTCCATAACGCTTATGAATTCTATATGCTGCTAAATTAAGGGCTAAAGACCGGAAATTCCGTGATATCTTTTGATAAGATCAATGACAAAAGGAAGATAGTTAAGGTTACTAATTCTATACTGTATACACAAAGGGAAACGTGAAGCAACTGATGGTGTACAAGTTGACTCAAAAGGCACATGCATAACTCAACAGTGAAGGATCGTAAACGCGATATTTTCAATGCAAATTAAAGTCCAGTGTTTACGTGGCAGTTTCGCTTTCGCATGACTAAAAAATGAAGAAATGCCGCGGCCCAGCGCTTAAATTTTGACATACAAAAACTCATTCGAAAACCCGATTAAAATTGTGTGTGCGATCGAGTAAAAGCTCCATTAACCAGTAGTGTTTCCTATTACAGCCACCTCCCACCCCTCCGTGCGTAGTAATAGTCCGTCTCACACCCCTCCCTGAGTAATAACACTCAACCTCCCACCCTCCCTCAGTACTGATAGACTTCATCCCATCCCTCCCTCAAGACTAATGGTGTGTTCCCCCCTTTAAATGGTCCAAAAAATGGTCCAAAAAATAGTCCAGTCCATGTTTTACCCTATGCCCTATGTCGGAGCACGCCTGCCTAAAAAACCGTACAATTAGGTGCGATAAGTCTAAAAATTATCACAACTAATCGACGTTACCACCGGCGCCCTTGATTGGAAGCCTGACATATCAACTCCGCATACTCCCCTTTAAATTGTGATGATGAAAGCTTACTAACTGACGCCTATTTACACATCGTCAGAAAAAAGAGCTGCTAATTAGTGAGAAAATAAGGGGACCTCTCGTTGCAGCGATTAGATCACCCCTGATGAAGGCACTAGACAAGAGTGTCGAAACGTTTGGTCTATGAATCGTAACTTCTCGTTTAAATTCAATAAATCTTTAAACCAGAGTAGCATCAAACCACGCCTTATTGAGTCATGTACTCCTACGCATGTGCAGTCGTACGGAAACTGTGGCAATTCAGAGATACTTTTCAGTTCATTTTACCAGTCGAGAACTATAATATATCTGGGCGAATTACAGCTTCGTCCACGATTCGTCATTTTAGAGGCGCGTTATTTTCAGACAAGTTAGCTTTTCGATTAAAAGTTTTAGTTTCGCAGAAAGTTATCAAAAACCTGACAAAAGTCCAGAGAAATGAAAAACCAAGCGAGTAACTTCAAAGTCGACTTAGAATCGCTCCATACCCAAAAACTATCAATGGAAACAGACAAAGTAGCCGAGAAGTGTTTCGAGACAAAAGAGTAATTCAAAGAAGTACTTAACCTGCCGTATGCTTAAAGCATTTCAGGACACGATCAGAAATTGTTGTGCAGCGTAGCGCTTAATATTCTGCAAGTTGTTTGAATTATACAAACTCTTTGACATAACCATTCCTTTCGGACTTATAAGTCCCTGAATAACAGTTGTTGAGCCAAAAGCTTTTCTAAATGTTTACGTGAAGTCAGCCACTTCAGTCTTCATTTCCAGAAGTGATTCCAATCCTTCTTGAAAATTGAGTAATGGTGAAGTTGAAAGTTTATTCCTTTGCTTTTTAACAATTTTTGTCCAGTGTTTCAAAATTGAAGTGCTTCAAACAAAATATACACTTGGCATTGAGAGCTCCGAAAGATCATCTCGATCAAAGAGGAATGGAAATGAAAATGTAGAAAATTGTAACGAGTTTGTAAGAAAGAGCTGAGACTGGTCAAATTACGGCTCATGGAAACACCCACTTAAATTATCAGCGCAATAACAGAATACAGAGCTCAAAGCTTGCAAAAAAAAAAAACACTCGCGAGGTGTGGAGCCATCTTTGAATTTAAGAACAGTTGCATTCACGGCAGCAAAAGGATTGCAACATTGCAAAGACATAACGACCTCTTCTTACACCAAAGATGATGACATCTACGTTGGAGGTTGCAACCATCGAGCTTCATCGAGATGACAGCCACTTTGGCGAACAAACGTACCGTTCATGAAAGTACAGAAATAATTCTGTTTGAACAATGTTTAAAAAAACTAAAGCTTTCTATCGGAAACGCAGACCGCTGAATGAACCTTGTAAATGGTTTACAACTATATTGTTAACTCTACCTTCGAGGATTAACTCTAGTAATTGTCTGATTTGGGAGGGGTGACGGTCAGTTCTTTTTTTTTTTACTTCACAGGAATCAAGCAATGGCAGCCGAAAAATCAGCTGTATCGGAAAGCGTAAAGACGTGGGATGGCTTCAAGGAAACAGCCGAGAAAATTGAGGGGGGTTTGACGGAAGCAATAGAGGAAGTTCGAGGGGTCTGTAATGAGTTCTCTAAGGAGTACCTTGATAAAATTCCTCGCGAACCAGAGGAAATCCAGATGTTGCGCGACAAATTAAAGGAAATGGTGGTTGAATTGAAAGATGAATTTAAAAAGGCGGTATCTGAAGATATAGCCATTGTGTTTGTGGGACGTACAAGCAGTGGCAAATCATCCTTAATAAACGCCTTACTTAAAGAAAGCCGTCTTCCCGTTAAAAAAGCTCAGACAACGATGTGCAAAATTCAGGTTCGCCCTACGGCTGAAACAGAATGGAGTGTTGAGATGTTAGGTTGTGAAAAGCCAGTCTTTAGCAAAATGAGTAAAGAGGACGTAAAGGCCCTCTTGAGTAAGATGTCTGGTAAGTCAAACGCTGCAGAAAGGGAGAAGCTCAACATCGACTCTCACAGTGTCATACAAGTGAATTGGCCTCGCCGCCTCTGCACTCTACCAGAAAATGTCGTTTTGATAGATACACCGGGTTGTAGTGAGAGCACCGACGGCAACAAAGTTGTCCTCGATTCCTTCAAGGAGGCAGATATACTCGTTGGTGTGATGAATTTTATGTCACCTTCCATAAAATTTGTAAGGAAATGTTTACGTTACCTTTATTATCACTCCTGGCATGCGGGGAGTACCATTCAAATTAATCATGGAGCTTTTGCTGAACAACCTTACATCGATCACGTGAATCGTTTTTAAGAGCTTAATTGGACGAATAAGAGCAGAATTTTCTCACTCATTAGCGATTGTAGGCAATCAAAAGAAATTTTTGAAGTGGAGGTCGAACACAATGCCTTATTTTCGCAGCTGTTTAATTAACGACGCCACCAGGTTGATTCACTCAGTAAGTTCTCAGCTGGTCGTTCGCTGTTTAGTCATCAACAGCTTGCTTTTTCAACTAAAGAAAAAGATTAAAGAAATAAGCAGACGAATTATTAATTTGACAAACACCGTCAAAAATCAAACCTAAAAAAGGGCAGAAAATGGGAAACAAACTCAACATACCAAAGTTTAAATAAATGAATTAACAAATAAAACAAATTTGTTCCCTTATTTATTGTATTTCGCTTTTTAGATTGCCGATCTGCTAAATAATGTAAATTGCCAGTTCAAATTTGGCGTCTTTACAAGATACGATGAAGACTTACAAGATGAAGAAGAAGAGGAGAATATAAAAACAACAGACGATACAGGCGAGCGGCAACAAATGCGAGAAAATTACAAAGGGGATTTTCAGAGTTTCGTGTGCGAGGTTTACTTCGTTGATGCAAAGCATTTTATCACAGCAAAGGTGAGGTTTGTGCGAATCGTATTCTCGCAATCTGATTGGTTACCTGAACCCTGGAAGCGAGATAAATTGAGGTATTGGAGAGTCCTGTAGCGAGCGGAAAGATTTGCACGTTTTTAAGTAACAAAACCATATATTCGAGAAAGAAATGACATACGAGGAGCGAAAGAGTTCTGCATGGTGCAAAAAAACGATTTACAATTTATAAATACACACATTGAAAAAAATAGATTCCGTGTTGTCTGGTGTTGTCGGCGGAGGGAGTCGAATGTTTCTGTCATGCTCTGATTCTGTCCAGCGTTTGTTTTCCATTCTCGCCCTTCGCATTTGGAAGGAGTACTGTAAATCACACCACTTGATCGGGCTGGGTTAACTTTCGACCTAATCGCCTAGAGAAGACTGTTCTATTTTTACTAAGAAAGAAATGAGTGCATTGCGAGATAAACAATATCACTTCATTAAAATTTGGTTTTCGTATAATTGTCTTCTAGGAGACCCCACAAGGAATTGATGGAAGAAAGGATTTTTTAGGTTTGAGACAGATTTAGTGCGGAGTGCAGAATCTGTCAAAGCACGAAAAGGTTTGGTTCTAATAGAACATGCTGAGGCTGTCGTTTCAAAACACGAGAAGACCATAGAAAATTTTAAAAGCAGCCTAGAGAATAGGGGGAATGCCATTAAAGGTGGTCTGAATGAGATAGATAGCAAAATCAACACTTTGGAGAAAGAACGCCGTAGCGAGCTCAATGATCTGCTAAACCGTTACCTCACTGAAAAGGAGATTAATCGATTGATAACGAAACTTAGCGACAAATTCAGAAGTTGTAGCACTTTGGAAAGTGAGGATGAAGCTGCTGAAGCATTTTTTATGCAAGAGATTGATGGAATTAATAACGTTTTACAAGTACAAATTGTAAAAATTAAAGAAAAGTATGAGGAGTGCAAGGATGATCTCCGACCTCCTTTAGCAAACTCTTTGAAAGAACTATTGCCGTCCTATAAAGCTATAGAGCTGAGGACAGCTGAAGATAGCAGTTATAACGATAGAAGAGACCTTTAAGCCTACATTACAAGCAACAACGTCTGGACTTTCTTTCTCGCTTCTGCAGCCGCTTTAACAACTGCTGCAGCAGTACCAGCAGCGGCGGGTGCTGGTAAGTGATGGAGTTATTTTGCACGAGCTTCTCGGGAATGGAGGCATCTCCTCAAAGGCCATACACATTAATCGTTTCTTTCTTAACGCATTTTTACGAAAGGAAAATGGCTCTAATTGAGAAAAGTAGAAAATGGTATTTTTTTAAAATAGTGTTCCCAGAACAGTGAAACTTAGAGCAAAAACAACAATTATACTACCATCACCCCAACCGCAACCCCAAAGCCACTGCCACCACGACTGCTACTGCTATTGCTCAGTACTGTTATTGCTACCGCTATTGCTATTGGCACTACCACTATCACTTCCACTACTACCGGTACCATTTATATTACTTATACTTATACATGAACTCATTCTATTTTTTTTTTGAGACAAGACGGTTTCCATTTTTATTATTCTTTGTTATTGACAGCTTTGGCTGCAGCGGAAAGCCCAAAAGCTGCTGCTATTCTTGTTACTGGTGGACGAGCAGCTGCCGCGGCAGTTGGAAGCGGAAGTACCCTGGGATTTTCGAAGTTGCTGGGAAAAGTTGTAGGAGTTAAAGGAGTCGGAAAAAGGATAAGGAGTCATTTCGGGCCCAGTAATATGAAGGTCGACAACATAACACAGTTTGCACGAGAAATTTTGATGGAAATCAAAACACAGTTTGCACATTTCGAAGCATCAACATCAACAGGAATTCAAATGATCGCTAATGTGATCTCATCAGAGATAAAAAAAAGAAAACGATCGCTTGTCAGAAGAAAAGTCAGTACTGAATAAGGAATTACATCAACTAACGGAATGGTCAAAAAAACTAACTAAAGGCACGGAGCGTATGCAGGAGGTCCGAAAAAGGTTTGACGAGCTGAAGTGTGGGTGAGTATTGCCGTCAAGAATATTCAGCAGTGTAAAGCTTCCTTAGATCACAAAGTTAGATAAAAAGGTAGTTGAGGGCATCTAAAGTCCAAACAATTACAAACGCAGTTGTCTAGTATGTTCTGCATGGTTGATAGATTTCGCGTTCCAGGAGTCCTCGTTTCTTTTGAAAAACGTGACCCTTCGGTAACAAAAAATCACCAAGTGTCGGAAAATTTCTGGTACCTGGAGTGGAAATGGCACGTTAGTGAGAGCGATCACCTTCCACCACTGTGGTCCGGGTTCGATTCCCGGCCCTGAGAAACAACGTGTGGGTTGAGTTTGTTGTTGGTTCTCTTCCTTGCTCCAAGGGTTTTTTTTCCGGGTCCTCCAGTTTTCCTCCCTCCACAAAACCAAAAACCAACTTTGCAAATGTCATTCGACTTGAAATCAGTGGACAAAAAGAGCCACTACGTGGAAAGTCCACCGCTAAATTCCCGTAGTTTACATTATCATTACAATAATAATGATTATTATTATCATTATTATTATTTTTAATATTATTATTATGATTATGCAAAGCGGTTAAAGAAGTGATACCATCTACGCGTTTTATTAAGAGTACTTTCGGTTTTATCGACAGCTCTAGGCAAATTTTTAGTTTCATCAGCAAAGCTTCCTGAATTGTTGTTGGACAACAAAATTGTCGTTTTTATCTTAATACCATGATTCACTACCAACGAGAGTAACTTTAAGACGATTATTGACATTCGCAGTACCTGTCGTCTCTCAAGTGAGATAGATACATGCATGCTTAACCTTAGGCACTGTCTTAATGTTCAATAGTTAGTATCTTGGTAATTTACTTGTTCGTTCAAGACAGAACGGTCTGAGGAAAATGTAAGTGTTTTATGTTCTACAGGTTGAGAGACAAAGACACGGTTCCTGTGGATGACCAAACAGAAAATCAGTCACTCGTTCAACCAGAAGACTTACAACACTAATCAAGAAGTTCTACTTACCCAGTACCAAATAAGTGTTGAATTACAGCAAACTGATGAGATTACGGATTTAGAACTTTCAGTCAAGGAGGCACTGTAGCAGAATGAGTAGGGCTCTGGACTTGTAGTTTGTTGGTCCCAGGTTCAAGTCCTCCACCCTGCTACCCAATGGATGTGATCTTGGCCGCACTTTGTATATATCCAACATCGTGATTAAAATCACTGTTTATTTGCAATGTTAATGTACAATTTGTTTCTGTGGATAAGAAGAGCCATTTCATTGAATATCCAATGCAAAATCCCGTTATCTTTTATAATTATTATTTTTCGATATCCAGGTTTCATATCGATCTAGAGCGGAATCATCTAATCATTAACAGAGCTCTATCTGCGTGGCCTAGCCATACCATTAAAAATCTGTTATTTTACCTTTGTACCTTTACCTTTAGCGAGCTCATCCGGATTTTAAAGGTTCATTTCGTTTGATATTTCGTTATTAGTTTTAGGGCAACATGCGAGGTAGAACGACTGATAATCTGCGGTACCACTAATGCTGGATCAGCATAACTGTGTTTTGTAAAATTAATAACCAATCATATTTTTAATTTCAGTTGATTTATTTCATTGTTTGTTTCGGTTGATAGTCGTTACTACTATTAGGGAAATATGCAGAGGTAGATTGAAAGATATTCTGTGGTACTAGTAATACTAGGCCAGCATAATGGTGTTTTGCAAATAACCACTCATATTCTGAATTTCAATTGATTTATTTAACTGCTCATTTCGTTTGGTATTTCTTCACTAGTTTTAGGTCAATATGCAAGGAAGAATAGCAGACATACTACGGTGCCCCTGATGCAAGTCAGGATAATTGTCTTTGGTAAATGACGAGAGTTTCAATTGCGACTGTAAAACTACATCAAAAAAGTTGTGTCCAGTAATACGGGCACCCAGCAAATCAGGAATTCGTAAGTTACAGTGATAAGTGTTTTAGTAACTTTAGTCTCTCTGCACAAAGCACTACGTGTCACAAGTTCGCTAGCTATGATTTGAAACAAACTGGAAAAATTTAAAATATGCTAAGAAAAATATAAATGCAAAGAGAATCGACGAAAACAAGGGAATAAAGTTTACGGCTTCGACAATACATTTTGCTTGATACCTATGTAAACATAAGGTTTTTGTTAGTTTAATATTTTGACCAGAGTAATAGACACTTGTAAAATGCTATATCCAAACCATATTAAAGATATCCCAATAACTCCTTTCTCATGTCTCAGAGATGAAATGGTTTGGTTTTACACCACACATGTACCGGATTAATGCTGTACAAACCATTGTGATCGGTGATACACCCACCAAATAAAAGTTTAGACAGCTATGAAAGAAAAAGCATCTGAGGAAAGCTATCATTCCCCTTTAATGAGAGACACCAGAGAAAGAGGCATGACCAAAATGGCCCCTAAAATATGAAAGCGATCTTCGCGGTAATGAACACTACTTGAGCAGTAGTGAAAATAAGGCCTGAAGAAAAAAAAAAAAATTCAGGCCTGTACGGGATTTGAATCCATGACCTCTGCGATACCGGTGCAGCAGACTGATCTGAAGCTTTAAGTAAGTTATCTATGTTCGCAAAGAAAGATATCTTCAAATACTTGAGTGGTTTTAATAAAATGCTCAGTTCAGGATATTCTCTCTGAAAAATAGTAGGTCTAATACATTGATGGATGTCGCAAATACTTGGTTTGACCGCAGACTAGTTTCCAACCACAAATAAGTGGAATTCAAGATAGTGAGGAGTATTTATTAAATTTCAGACGTAAATACCTTACAGCATCCCATTTACGTTTCACCACGATCAAAGGGAAATAAAAAAATGACAGTAACCTCTAAAAATTCAAGGTCCAGCTCTTAATGTGGAAGCTGGCGTTCTGAAAGCACAAGGACCTATAGCAGTTCAAAATATTACTTCCTATACTGCTTGCTCGTAAGTCGATATAAAAAATTTACTGCGCTGCTGGTATACAGACAAATAATATGCAAATTTAACTAAGCCTAAAAGCTGAGCTCTTATTAAGTTATTTTCTAGCAGCTCACTATAATAAAAAACATAATAAAACCCTTAAGCAACGGCTGTTGAATAGTTTCTTCAAGGGGATTTAGAAACCACTGCAGGGTGGGGAATGGACGGGGTCTGGAACCGAGGGACAATGTTCTCACAACTTGCAAAGCGATCAACACGCACGCTAATCGGCGTTTCTTTTAAGCAGCTGAGGAACTTCGGTTTTGTTCTTGGAATATTTTCTTCTTCACAGGCGGCCTGAGCTCACGTCTCGAGAAAAAGCAAACGATTAATTAATGTTAACATGAAACACAATAAAAAATTTGGTAAAAATTTCCGCACAGCCCCATACTATTGTAAAACAAATCTGTTTTCCCAAAGGCAATGTATTATTTTGTCACTGCTTTCTCTATTCAAGAACTGAATGCATAATGTAGTATGGGGCTGTGCGGAAATTTTACCAAAAATTTAATTAAAAAGTACAAAAAGAGTTCATTTGACTATCTCCTGGTAAGTCGTTGTATAACATGTCAACCCAATCATTTTCCACAAATTGTAAGCACCATTCACTATGAACTGTAGTTTTATGAAAATTCCATGAATTTCTCGTGAAAAACCCATGAAGATCATTTCATGGCCCATGAATACTGCAAAATTAAATTTCATGGGGTTATTTTTGGCCCTGAAATTTCCATGAATTAGGGGAATTTTTTTCATGACCCATGAATTTCTTCAAAGTCTACTTTCATGACCCATTGATTTGCCATGAAGGTCACCAGAATTAATTTCATGACCCATGAATTTCTTTATAAGCCTACTTTCATGACCCATGAATTTCTTTAAAGTCTACTTTCATGACCCATTAGTTTCCCCAGAAAGTCATCAGAATGAATTCCATGCCCATGAATTGCAATCAAACAGCATTTCATGGGCTAACAATTCATTTGTTTTGGAAGAACAAAATAAATGGGCCATGAATATTCCCAGAAATCTGTACATGGGTATATATATTGCCTATGAATTTCATTGATAAATTCATAGTCCATTAAAAGTGGTTTTATTGAGTTCATCACAGTTACTGATTTATCAACGAGCTGACTTGAAAATGTCCCTAAACATCTTAAGTGGCCTGTATTACCGTTAAAAGTACAGGAAATCACAAATCAATGGCTAACCAATGGACCTTCAATTTGCTCCTTTGTTACGACAAATGGGGTTGGAAGCAATGACCCAGATGTTTGATCTTCACTTTGATTTTTTGGCACCTTTTTGCCTTCGCCATGCCTAGACGACTTTGTTGAATTTTATTTGCCTCAATGCTGGCTTTGATTGTTAGCCATGATTCTGGAAACCTGTTCAAGGCCTTCTCTTACATTCTTACAGCTGAGGAATCTTCTAGAGCTTTTCCGGTAAGGCACCTGCACAGTACAGATGCTTAAGTTGCACGGCAATAGTACGCATTGCATCTACACGAAATGTGGAACAAAACAATGAAAAATCAATCACTTTGTCACCTGAATTTGGAACTTTGAATAGTGTGCAAATGTAACCTGAAAAAAATGCCATTTTTACCTCGTTCATAGAGTCGCCGGTTATCAGAGTCAGGCCATCTTCTCAGTCGCAATGAAACGTTACCTTAATGCATTCATTGACATCGCCTTCTACATTGGAATTTGGACCTAAGGTCACCACGTGATAGTACACATGTTTTACGAAGAAGTGGCGGTTTTTTTGTACCTCGAGCGGTACTTTCGGTACTAGTGTTTGCGTAGCAGTCCCTTTTTTCCAGATCAACTTAATGGACTGTTTGAAAAGTTTATTCAAAGAAGTTTCCTCAAGATGAATGTGTCGATACATTACAACATGAAGGGGTAAGTTTAAGCTTGGTCATCTCACTACGCGTAGACATCGGAGCGCGCGCACTAAATATTGATTTAGAATAAATAACATTACATGTTACAGTGTGGTAACTTACACAGGAAAATTATATCATCACACAATTCCAAACAAGGGAAGTCAGGTTATGAGGGCTTAAGGTACAGAGAAATAGATATGGTAAACAGTAACAATTAATACAAAGTTGAAAGTTTGAAAACTGGGAGATATGCATTACAATCATCAATTATCCAATGCATCCCAGAAAAAATAGGGTCAATTACCACCATACCTTCTCTTAAACATTCATGCTTACAGGAAATCAATAATTTTAGTCATTAGGTGGTACTTACAAAAGTTCTACCAAGGAACACAAATGCATTTTTTTTCAGTTACCTCATAGCATATGACTTTTCAGGTCATGTGGTAGGTACCTGCATGGGAACTAACATTTCAATTACCTTAGCATACTGTAATTATCAGAATTGAAGGCCAAGGTGTATAAACCAAGTCCTCAAGTTTCCAAATCAGTCACAGTCAAGCTCACTCCTTTCTGCAGCTGGACCATCCTGTTACATGTGAAAACATCAAATGTTACTTTTGCCAGCTGACGTCTGAGAATAATCACATCCACACTGATAATTTGACACATTGAAAATAAACCCTGAAACTGATTAAATTTTATTTGATCAGAAACATGAAAGGCAATGGAGGAATTTAGTTAGCACAATTGAAGTTTCCCTTCTTCAGTATTCTGGTGTTTTTCCCATCATGTGGCTGAGGTTCTCATTTCACTGTCTTCAGTTCATTTGTTTGTTTGCTTTCCTGACAATCTTAACTACTGTAGCCAATAAATGTGAAGGGTATATAAAATGTGTACAGTTATTACAGGCTGTAGAGTATTGCTTAAATATATCATTGCTGTAAGTGCAAATGCCTAATAAACATAATTCTATGGTCTTCTATTCTTCCACCTTGGAAATACCTTTTGTTCATAAAAATTGAAGTTCAGTGCCTTTAATAGCTTTTTTTAGCAAAAAAGATCTACAAAGAACAAAAGCCATGCCCAAAAATATTATTTAAGGCACCTCTACTGTGGTAAATACATACAACTGACATGTATGAGTGAAGCATGTCAAGCATAAGGTATGATTGTCAATTTGCTTTTCATTACTTGCAAACAGCCATTTCTTTGAAAACTTTTGTATCTCCAGTTTCAAAGAAAGGCATTTCCCATGAAAATTTAAACATTAAAGAGATAAGCTACCAACAACAGGTTTTTCCATTGTAAGTGCTTCATAACATCAAAGTTTCATCTCATTTTTTTGTACATTTTTAAGCATTCGTATATTTAAACCATTACAATATAATGAAATCCCCATTTTAAGACACATATAGTAGTCATATGTACAAGAAAGACAGTAACTAAATACATGTAAAACATACTACTTAAGTAAAGTGTTCTTGTGTATAATTAAGTTTCAACTCATTGAAATTAAGTTGACTTCATGATTCAGATTTTAGTTAAAGAAATGTGTAATGCCTCTTTAAAAGGATGAAAATGCCATTTATGAATTTTAAGAGAGTAAATGCAAAAACTTCAATATTGAATAAAAAAAACACCAGCTCAAAAATCTGACATATCTATTCACTAATAATTAGCTGGCACACATTGATGTAAAAGAGGCTATAAAGAACAGGGCAATAACATTAAGGATTCAGGAGAAGCATATGAGCATCAACTAGTTCACTGATCTGCTCACCTCAATTCAAAAAGAAGACTCTGCAACACTTCTGTTTTATCTTCTCACACCTAAATTAAAACATAAAATTTAATTATTTGCGGACAGGTTAGGGAAAATTAAAGGAATGGGTACACGTTACGTAAAAAGAAACCCATTACAATGAAATAAAGCAGAAGCATATTACCCACATGTTTATGATTCTGAACACAGCTACAATAAGATTATTTAATACAATCGTCTACATATGTAAACCGGACGCAATATATGTCGTAAAAGCAATTTTATTCTAACCTTCCCCCTTGAGGCTGCCTGGTGTATCAAATATATCAAGTTCAGTACCTCTAGAGTAATAAGCCGCGCTTTTGAGGCTACAAAATTATGAAGTAATCAACGAGTTATGCCAGGCTAAGTTAAGGGGTCCACATTATTAAAATTAAGTATAGTTTCCTAAAATCGTATGGAAAGTTTAAAATGTCCTACAGTTGTGCTATATTTACGGATTTATCGTTCTTAATTACTGCTGAAATTACGAGGGTGTGACTCAATTTATTCAAAACATCCAAGCAGGTTACAAAATGGTTCGCGAATTGTAAACCGAAATGTGTTTTAATGATGGTGCTGATACGAATTTATCGTTCATAATCACTTATGAAACTCTGAAATAGTGACACAATTAATTCAAAAGATTATATCCAGGAAGTTTATAGAAACGGACTCGTGAATTCTCAATAACTGCTTTTGAATTCGAAAACTATACGAACAGTTATTTACGCTAAACATGTGCTTACCAGCGTGCTTGTGAGCAAATTGTGATGCTGCCAATTTCAGAGATCGATTCTTCAGTTTCCAGCACTGAGAAAAATTATTCTATCGCAAGGCTGTCCATCATAACCCGATTATTAAGTACACCCCGAGGTGTTTAGAGAAGAGAAAGTGGCTACATGTTCAGTGAGACAAATCATTTCCTGAAGCTAGAACGAATCGAGAATAAAGCACGAAAACAGAGCGCTGAAAAGTACCATGACTCAACAACGAAATTCACTCCTTCCGCAGTGGAACTACCTCCATTTTACCCGTGAGTTTGTATGCATCACATTTGCGGTTGGTTGTGACAAAATCCTACAAGCCAGCGGTACGACCGAAGAGCACTAGTGACGAGTTTCTGAGTCGGGTGATCGGAAATTGTCGTCTATTCCAATATAGCGGATTATTCCGGTAAAACCAAAGCGACGCGATTGAACCAGACATGAACATTATTACATGCTTTACATGTGATGAATACACTGTAGATTTTAAATCAAGGAGGTCTCGCTAAATCTTGTATGGCTGTTTCCTTCACCCTCGTCGATCTTAAGTTTCTTGTTGAGCAGAGTTTTAGCTTAACACTGCAACCGCCAAGACCTACGCTTGCAAAGGTAAACAAAACTTATAAATAGTATCGCCACTATAATGCCTTTGTCATAGTGCTACCGGTTAGAAATATCTCCATGATGAAACTTCTATTGTCTTGTTCCTCCAGACGGTAGGACCCTAGGAGGCATAGGAAAATACTACCGGCTAGAGGTACAGCTTGCATATTTAGTCCACTTTCCCAATTGTTACTACAGGTTGTTTCACATTTCACTTATTTGGCACTCCAAATTAGTCTTACACTCATTTTTTCAAGAATACGTTTACATTTATTTATTTTTATTTGGTCATGTACCTCTAGCCGGTAGTAACTGAAGGTGCTTATAAAATAGAGGTACAGCTTGCATACTTAGTCAACTTCGCCCGATGTTTATTACGGTTTGCTCGACATTTTACTCTTCTGCACTCCAAATTAGTCTTTCACTCCTTGGAATCACTTTTTACAAGAGTATAATTACATTTGTTTTTTTAATTTGGCCTTTTACCTCTAGTTGGTAGGATCCTAACCCTTTAACTCCCATAAGTGACTAACACAGAATTTCTCTTTACAATATCAATACAATATCAACCAAGAATAAAGAAAAATGTCAATTTGGGGATAATTAGTCATCCAATACTAAATTCTCTGAACTAACTTTATAAAAATTGTATAGTTGACAGTGGGGAGAATTACAAATTTGATGTGGGAGGTAAAGGGTTAAGAGGCTTAGAAGATACTACCAGCTAGAGGTAAAGCTTGCTTCTTGTACCACTAGCTAGTAGGGTCTTAAGAGGCTTAGAAAATACTACCAGCTTGTGGTACAGCTTGCATAGTTAGTTGACTTTGCCTAATTTTTACTACAGTTTGCTTCAGTCTTGCACTTCTTTGAATCACTTTTTTCATGAATACGTATACATTTAGTTATTTCTATTTGGTCTTGTACCTCTACCAGGTAGGATCTTAGGGGGGCTTAGAAAATACTACTGGCTAGAGGTACAGCTTGCTCACTTAGTTGACTTCAATCAATTTTTATCATGATTTGTTCCACATTTTACTTTTCTACACTCCAAATTGTAGTGTAACACTCCTTGGAATCAATTTTTTTTTTTACAGAATACATTAATTTTTTTTTTATATTTTGTCTTGTTCCTCAAGTTGGTAGGATCTCAGGAGGCTTAGAAAGCACAACTGGCTAGAGGTAAAGCTTGCATATTTAGTCAACTTTTTCCTATTTTTACTATGATTTTCTCCACATTTTACTTTTCTGCACTCCAAATTAGTCTTACACTCTTTGGAATCACTTTCATTAAAAATATCTTCTTGTTCCTTGGTCGTGTACCGAGGTAACAATTGGGCAAAGTCGAACGGCTAAGTATGTAAGCTCTACCTCTAGCCAATAGTGTTTTATAAGCCCCTTCAGATCCTACCAGCAAGAGGTGCAAGACCCAATGAAAATAAACAAATGTGAACAAATTCTTGAAAAAGGTTATTCAAAGGAGTGTAGGACTAATTTGGAGTGCAGAAAAATAAAATCAAACCGTAGTGACAATTGGACAAAGTTGACTAAATATGCAAGCTGTATCTCTAGCTGGTAGAAATTTTCTAACCCTCCTGATATCCTACCAGCTAGAAGTGCAAGACAACGAGAATTTTATTTTAGGGATCTCAGTTCTAATCTGTAGCACTGTGACAAGGGCATTATAGTGGCGATACCATTCATAATAAGTGAAATGTGAAGCAACCTGTAGTAACAATTGGGGAATGTGGACTAAATATGCAAGCTGTACCTCTAACCGGTAGTATTTTTCTATGCCTCCTAGGGTCCTACCGTCTGGAGGAACAAGACAATAGAAGTTTCATCTTGGAGATATTTCTAACCGGTAGCACTATGACAAAGGCATTATAGTGGCGATACTATTTATAAGTTTTGTTTACCTTTGCAAGCGTAGGTCTTGGTGGCTATAGACTGTTACAGCTAAAACTCTGCTCAACGAGAAACTTAAGATCGACGAGGGTGAAGGAAACTCTCATACAGAATTTAGCGAAACCTCCTTGATTTAAACTCTACAACGTAATCATCACATGTAAAGCATGCAAAAATATTCATGTCTGGTTCACTTACGTCACTTGACTGTTGGTATTACTGGAATAGTCCGCTATATTGGAATAGCCGATAATTTCCGATAATTACTTGACTGGGGAACTCGTCACTAGTGCTCCTCGGGCGTACCTTTAGCCGGTAGGATTTAGGCACAACCTTTGCGGTCCGTAATTTAATTCTCCGATGTTTGACGGGTTCTCACATATTGTCAAAATCAAATTACCGCGTCAGACTTAATGTAAACATGAACATCGCTCACTCAATCTCATTTCGTTTCAATTTACAGAAAGACCATTACTTCATTCTTAAGGTAAAACAACACATCTTGGACAAAGCGCGTTTTTTTAATGAATATAGTTAGCCCTGCGATAGTTAACTGAAGAGGGAATCATAGAAACTTGCTCACGTCGTTCGCTATCATTTGAAAACTTTCAAAACTCAAGAAATATCTTGAAGAATACGAACACTTTAAAATGTTATTCGAGCGATGAACCGGCGCGAAGATTTTAAAGGGATGAATGCTAAAATTTTACTGAAACGTGATTTGAATTATTAACTGAAACTAGTATCAATCAACAATTGATAAAGAAGGTTTGAATTTTTCCGAGCCTTAATGTAAAAAAAAAAAAAAAAAAAAAAACCAGAGAAAACTCAACTTACCTCCTCTTTTTTCTCCGATCCTTTGTAGTTCGTTTCTTTTTGTTGATGACCTCTTTTTAGTCTGTTTTCTAGAGCTCTTTGTATTTCCTTCCGACGTTGCTCTGCGCCGATGGATATTCGCCTTTTTACTGAACGCCTTTTCTTGTTCTCTTTTGCGTTCCTCTCGCCGTATTCTGCCTATTTTTGCGTCCTTTTTAGCTCCCTTTACGCCTTTTACTTCTTGCTTTCTTTCAGTCACTCTGTCTCTTTCTTTCCAAACTATTTTAACTCAAACTCTTCCTCCACGAACATAAACAATAATAATTTCCTCCGATTGTAAGAGCTTTAGCAATGCCGGTATTAATGCTTTGCAAATTGATCAGAAATTGCAAATTACTGAGAAGTACTGTTCAATTACAACCTCATCAGTTTGATTTCCCGCTCAAAACTCGGGTTGCAAATAATCGATTTTCGAAAGCCATACCAGCTTTGTCCTTGTCAGAGTATCCTTGAACTTAGCCTTTTTACTCTTCTGCAAGTTTTAACTGAACACAAAATATCTCAAAAATTAGAAATATAGCTGGCAATTTGAAATGTGTACGTGACTAGTTAGGAAAATGCAATTAGGTTCCTGTGGACTTTAAATGTGCTTTCGTTCGCAGATATTATTATAGTTCTATTCCTCAATTAAGCGATGAGCAAGATATGATCCAGTTAGTGGTCGTTCAGTTGTTGTTTGGATAAAGTAAAAAAAGTAAATAGAAACAAATTTCTACTTAATTTTTATTTTGAAAAACGGAAGTAACATAATTCTACGAACCCCTCTGCGTGTAAGGAATAGTTAATTGGAACAAAGGGTTTTATCTGTCTTAAATATAACTGCACGACAAGCGTCATCGTTACTTCTTGCTGCGTCTATCGTGAGTCATGGTTACGGAAAATAGGCAATCGTTAGTATTAACGCTCGAGATCAGCCTAGATTACATTGATAGCTAACATTGAAACAACAGATATGTGATGATTTGAGCTTTTTTAAGCTCCATCCACATGTCGTGCACAAAACTATCGAGCGAAGGATTTACCGTCCATCACAAACTCTCGCCGATTCTGAAGTTCCTTTAATTTTCTCATTTATGGATGAGATATACGTCTCATTAGATACATTAGAAACATATTTGAGCCACTAGCTCTATGTTGCAACTAGGGTAAACTGTATAGGTGAAGGACAGGTAACTTGTAGCAGGTCGATATATTCCTTCCTAAACTGTCTGTTTGAGTCCATTAAAAGAGACTTCAAAATAGATTTCTTTAGTAGATTAAATCTAGATTCTGCAAAGAAATGGATCAGCTAGATGACCATCACCGGCGCCCAGCAAACTACGAAATCCAAGACTTCAGTCATAGGTGTCCTGGAAACTTTTGATTCTCTGCACAAATTATTTGATTGTTTCAATTCTGGAATTGGTTGTGATGTCGGAGATACCGGAACAATTTAAAATATGCCAAGAAAATAATAAATGCGGCTGGTAGTGAAGGCCCTGAGGAAGATTAGTTCGCTTCAGAAGCATTATCTTCCACCCTACATATTTAGAAACAGACTGTTCGTTTACGTTCACAAGATCCTTGTACCGACGTTGTCATGGAAATGAAAATTGCTCGTAAAATACACAATCTAATCCATATCAAAAGTGTCCCAATAGGATTCATGCATCGCTTATCGGATCCAGCGGAACACCACCCCCCCCCCCCCTTCCCCCTTAGCTCAAGGTTGAGGGGGGCGGTATTTCGTCGCCGGCTCTTCTTCCTTCTGCGATTCTTTTTTTTCACCCAAGATAAGGGGGGCCCCGTTAAAATATCGCTCGCAGACAGGAATGTGATGGTAATGTTGGTAGCTGTACACGTAACCTTGACCTTTTGCAAATGATAGAGCAAGTCAGAGTGTTCGCAGCGATTTTTATAAATATCAACAGGACGATCACTGCCGATCCTTTAATTATTTCGTCTGTTTTGATCTAATCTGCAGCTGGAGTCAAATTCGTTCTCCTTCTCCTTTGCGATAAATCAAAACTACTATTCATGACCTTACTTGTCAAAAACAGTTGAAAGCTTTGGTGCTTGGTCCATTGTGCAAAGGCATTGGTCATGCCTTTCTCTCAGGTGTCGTTAATCAAAGGACTTTGGGTTATTTTCTTTAAAATACAATCTTTTCTTAACGGTTATTTATTTGGTGCGTCACTTATCATAATTGCTTGCACATCAGTAATCCGTACATGTGCATACAAATAAATTGGAAGAGTGATGCGCAAAATTTTATATGATATTCATTGGCGAAGAAAGTGATTGACAGTCAACTATCCAGACTTACAATTGCGACATCAATAATAATTTGAGTTCCCCTAATTCTCGTTATTATTAACACCGAAAATGAAAATAATTCCCTTATTTTCAATTTTACTTTCCTCTATGGCGTTCATAAATGGAATTTTGAGTCATAACGAGACAATCATCCTTGATTCTTTTCAAGGAAGATGGTCTGTATAAAGCTCACAGCTTGTGTGATGGAGTCCAAGAGAGAGGCTATATTTGCAGCCATAATAGAGCATAAAAGAGCATTTAATCAAAAGTGCATTAAATGTCTCCTGACCAATGAAAAAGTTCTCTTTTTGAATCATTGAACCAAGCAACGTGATAAGCAGGCAGGGAAAGGTAAGCGTCTCGAACTTTAGTATCGATTGAACCCTTTTCCATTTTAAAAACATAATCAGAGAAAAACAAAAGATGGATACCGCGCTTTTTCCAATCAAAAAATGCTACTTAGAACTTCAAGATTTAGGGCGCAGCTAGACTGGGAATTCAGTCGTTGATGCAGGCAAATATCAAGTTAAGCTTATGCGGTACAATGCACTCATGTCGAACGCCGATCCGGATAGCCATTCGCACCTCTTTTTGTAAGGTGACTAAAGGTGTACACAACTCGTACTGTTCACCTTCCGCACTGAATTTAGAATTAGTTGACTTATATGAACGGCAGTTGGGTATGCCCTTTCTTCCTCAAAATTCCTCTTCACTCTGTTGTCATCTAACAAACTTTAAGGGCTATTTTCCATTTAGTTATCTTTCTAAGTGTAAATCTAATTTACGCAATGAGTCCTTTGTAATTTCTATATCACCAATCTTGTTTTTGTTTTGCCCGATCTTAACCGCAAAAGTATGAAGTTTTGGGTGGAAAGGCGTTTTGGAAAGAGTCAATAAGCCGAAGGTACATACTTAGTATGCGGGAACTGTTCCACGTAACGCGGCATAATTACCATAAAATCATTTGGTGCTCAGGCCACGCAATACGTTCGTCCCCTCTTCTTGATTTCTCCTTTCTTCGCTATAGTTGCCGACGTGTCTTCACAGTTTTCTAGGAGAACTCGCCGAGCGCTTAGTTCGATCATTTCAAATCTTAAATACAGCTATTACCAGAAAACGCGAAAATAAATTTCGCGTCATAGACACTTTAAATTATTATTATATTACTATTGTTATTGTTATTATCATCCTAAAATTTTTTTTTCACAATATAATTATTTTTTGAATGTCAATTAGACAATATATTATTGAATCATCCTTCTTTTGTGGGACGGGGTACTCATAAGTATGTGTGATGCGGCAGGTTTTCTGTTGCACAACCTCTATTCAACAAGATTTGAAGTGCTATCAGCGCAAAAACAATGGCGGCAGGTTATGGCGGCATAATAGGGCTCGGTTGCTATGGCTATTAACTGGATGAATAAGAACGTAATAAGACCTTCACACTGCATTGGGTGGATACGTTCACTTACTATTTCTATTATACAACCTCTATTTCTGTTCGTTAAAAATTGTGCCATACACATGCAGTAACATTAATGCATAAGTGTTTAAAATGTGGTGTTGTTTTTGTTTTGAGAAAATATTTGACCCCTACGTTCATTTTGCGTCGAAGAGCTTGAGATCATCTTAGCACCAAATTCAGTGCTGCTAACGGGTCTTTTCCTTACTGAATACAGCTACAACTGCGTAATTTTTAATTGAAGAGTTGTTAATTCTCGCTCTTGGAAGTCAAGCTGCCGGAAAAGATTCCTTGCCGATCTCATACGAGGGTGCCTATGTGAGTGCACACGATTAGGAAGTGATATTCGAAAATCAATGTCAGTGCTTGTTGCTAAGTCATGAACAGAGTTGCAATCGATTCCAGAATATGCAGAATATGCTTTTGGATCGATGATGAGAGAGCATTATCATGGCACGCGTCTTCCACATCCTATCAGGCATATTGTCTTTTGTCATTTTTCATATCTATCTAACCAAAAGAGTCTATAGGAGCAGGATCTTTAAATGTCGGAAACTGCAGCGTAATAAATACGGAATTTGTAACATTGTATATAAAATCAAAATATTTCACTTTCAAAAAAAGCTATTCAGTACTATGTTTTAAATGTGTCAACTTTATTCGAAAAGTGTCTTGCCGATACAGAAGACAGCAGAAGACGATAAACATCCAACGATCATGTCAGGATTGCGCGCGCAAAAAAACAAAATTTGTCCTGTAATAGCCGGATCAAGAAACTCAGAAAATTCTTTTCTTCGAAGAGGTAGCATTTTACCGTTTAAATCCCCAATTATGTAGATCCAAATAAATAATCCTTTCAGTTTTTGCCGTGACACTACAAAAGACGATAAACATCTCAAAATAATTTCTCAGTGGCATCCACCGACGCATAATTTAAATCAAAAAACTTTTCCTCGCAGAAATATATCAGCAGAAGTGATCTTCTCATCATGGAAGCTTTGAGGAAATTTGCTTTCTTTAAAAAAAGACCAATTTATTGTCTGAGTCACCGACTTTTGCCGAAAAGAGTCGCTAAATTTGTGAAGCAGGCATGCTGCGAAATACGCTACCTTGAGTTATTCAACCGATTGATGGAAGGAGGAACGGTGGATCGGAATATCCCAAAACGCGGAATGTCTTCTAGTGTGAAACAAAAGTCTCGAAAAGAGGAATTGCAATAAGATAAGGAAACTATTTATAACTTAAAGGCGATGTTAAAAGAAGCATCGGTAATCATTGTTAGAACCCAGATTATTGGGGAACCATGAGGCTTTCGAACTAGCCCCTCTAAAGTGCCTATGACACGAATTTTTTTTTGCGTATTTATTAAGTTTATCATATATACAAACCAATTTCAATACGTAAAAAATTTTAAAAAACTCTGTTTTTTCGGGTCCGAACGTGCTCTTATTTTGTTTTTTTGGTGTTCCGTAGACTTTTAACTAGTTAGCGGGTGATGACGTAGAATACTGCGAAAACTCTCAGTTGACACTTACAAATCTCTCACATCTCCTGTAATTTTTTAACAGTCAGCGTTGGTTTCGACAAAAACTGGCAAACACGGTTTTTCGCCTGCGGTGTTCAGGTGAAGGTTGAAACAAAAGCCCCCTTTACTGATATTTTTGTTCGTATGGTTCGTGTTTGTTTTCCGTGGCGAAATCTTTGCAAAGAATGGGTAGCTGTGTTCGTTTCTGTTGCCGTAACATATTCCTTCGCACTAAGAGCGGCGAAGGTTCTCCTCGGTCAGCGCTCTCGAGTTTCGTTGCTGTAGCTGCTGTAGAGTAATTCCCTTAGCAAACCAAAAGTTAACTTTTGACGGAAGCATCACAAGGATCAGTTTTATCACGAGGCACAATTATTTTCCGCCGATAAGTCATTGGGCAGATTTTCTGGGAGTTGCACCTTTCCTCAGAAATTTTAAAGGCAGAGGCTATCGCCGTCGGGCCGTCAAACGGGAACGAGTGAGTTTATAGTCACCTGCATCAAGTAGGGATTTTGATTGATAAGAACTTTAGTTTAAGTGCAGCATTGCCACATAACCGATTTCGCACTCTGGCAAATAACTGACATCAGTGTTGCAAATGAACATTTCGTTTGCATCGACTTTCATATAGCGCATCGATTCGCTACTATCTAATTCAATAATATTTGTGGTACACTATTAATCTCGTTGCAGTGCTGTTATCACGAAGACATTGCTATTGTTGCTCCTTTTAGTTTCTTGTGGGTAGGGGGGAATTGAGGGCTCATGAGCAGGATTTTCGGAGAATACACGGACCCTACGAGCTTGTGTTTATGCCAGTATCCGGCAGGGGTTTCGCACTGTTCAGGAAATCGGTCAACTCAGAAAAGGGCTTAACCTTGATTACAAATGATTTTTTTCTGTTATCAAAATACGATGGAAACTATTTTGGTAGGATTTTCATACGAAAGGAAAAGCGCAAACGTGCTTATGTGGAAAGACAAGGATCATGACTACATCTCAAGCGCGTGAAATAAACAACAATTTGAATCTCACCATTCTTCGCCTGCGAAATGTCAGCCAAACAGAATCAGGAATAGTAGTGTCCAGTGTGGGAACAGGCCCCTAAATCAGCATTCTTTTTAGTTGAATTTGATGGCCATCTTCCCCCGATTTGTCCAGTTATGCGTGTTCGAAGTAGTGGATAGAAATACCCGGTGTATGTGTATTATAATTGTGCATAACATCATTTGTCGCTCCAGCCACGCAATACGTTCGTCCTCTCTTCTTGCTTTCATCTTTCTTCACCATAGTTGCCGACGTGTCTTCACACTTTTCTAAAGAGAACTCGCTAAGATAGATTATTAAAAATATTAAATACAGCTATAAGACCCAAAACGAAAATATCGTGTCATAGGCACTTTAAATTATAATTGTATAGCTATTGTTATCACTATTATCATTGTTAATGCTATTATTTTTTAAAATGTAATTATTGTTTGAGTGTCAATTAGGCAATATATTTTTAGTCATCTTTCTCTTGAGGAACTGGGTACTCATAAATATTTGTGATGCGGCGGGTTTTCTGTTTTGAATGTGAGACAAATATTCTTTAACGCTACCTTCTAGCGTCATCATACGACCTCTATTTCTGTTCAATGCGTAAAAAATCGTGCTGCACCAGCAGCCAAATAAAGCCTTTGACTGTCAATTTTCTGAGTTTACTAAGCTGTTCGTCTCTTCTTTCCTTAAACAGAAAACGTCTCCATTACCAATCCATAAAGAAGAGCCGGATAAAAACAGGTATTCCTTCCTCTTGCTCATGCGTTGTCTAACATGAAGAGAACTAATGTTTTTAGAATGCAGTGATGTTTTTGTTTGAGCAAATATTTGACCCCAGAGATCACTTTACGTAAAAGAGGTTAGGATCATCCTAACACAAAATTCAGTGCTGACATACGAGCCTTTACCCTACTGAATACAGCTACAACTGCGTAATTTTTAATTGAAGAGTTGTTAATTTTCGCTCTTGGAAGTCAAGCTGCCGGCAGAGGATTCCTTGCCGACCTCATACGAGCGCGCTTGTGAAAGTGGATGGGATTAGGAAATGATATTCGAAAGTCTGAGTTAGTGCCTGTTGCCTTCAAAATTGTTTAATTCAACCTATTTACTGAACGCAACGAATCGTAAATTTTTCAAATTTGCAATGTGTGCCGTGTAGTAATGAAAAGTTCCTCTAAAGCTAGACTATGGCCACGAATGGACCTTCTTCTATAGATGTTTCATTTTATTCCTGAATTAAAACATCGAGGGCAAACTCCAATGGACAAAAGGATTTGATTGATTGCAAAAAATGTCGAACTCAGCAAACAGCAAATTATTTTTTAGAGCGCTTCGCATTTCTAAATGGATTTCGTTTACTGTTCGCCTCATTGTTATTCTTTCCTCCCTGCTGACTACGAAAATAAGCTTGGTGTTAGGCTTTTAACTGGTATTTGGTAGCATACATTGTAATATGCAAAATGTCCAGAGATATGTTCGCGTGTCTCACCTGGTACGCCCAAAAACAGGTCACGTGGTCACCACCAGCTTTCATGGCAAAATACAAAAACTTTCATGTAAATTTAAAGCGGAAGGGCGAATATTTCTCAATCTCTATTAAATTGCATATTTATGGATGAGCCAAATTTGAGGTCGATTAAAAAAAAAGCACTGAAAAAGAGCTAGGCGATCATACACTGAAGGATTTATTATATAACCAAATTTTTTACACAATTTTGAGAGAAAAATTGAGAGCGGAATTCACGCTCACAGAGTCAGGCTCAAGGAAATATTTTTGAATTTTGTTAAAGCAAAGCATACAAGGAGGAATTTTGAAGGCCAACTTTGTCCAGAGTTAAAAAGAGTAACCGAAGGCGGTTGGACGTTTTTGTTTAAGCTTGCCAATTATCAAACGATTACAAGAACTTTTGCAAACAGTTATACATGTGAATATATCGTTCGTAGAGAAAAACTGGAATTGGTTAATTTTTGTAGCATGATAGTATTCAGTTTACTCTAGGAAATAGATCGGGGAATAGATAGTCATTAGTCGGCCTTTACAGTTGAAATTCCTTACATTTATCGAGCTATATTCATAATAGGAATTTATAGCATGGCATTCCCGTAGACATGACATGTTACCTTAGCAACAATTTCCTTCTTCAAAAATGCTGGCTAAACAAAGTAGAAAAATATTGGGGTGAGGAACAATGTAATGTCTTGGATATCATTCAGTACTCGAACCTCTGTGTCTCAAATTTATTTTTTTTCCCTTGGTTGCAAGGCTTTTTTTAGGGTTTTTATTACATTGTATGCCTTATTAGTTTGAGGTAGCTGGGTCATCAAGGGCCCCAAAATCGGGCCGCACGTTTCCTGATTTTGATCGTTCCCTACTGATCTATGAAACCTGCTAAGTTATGATCAGAGCTGCAATCGATTCCAGAATACGCTTTTGCATCGATGATGCACCTCAATCAGTCTCTTTTCAGGATACAGTCAATCTGATTCCAATGCCTACCACAAGATGACTACATCGTGTATCTTCCTTATTTATAATACTGAAAAACTATGTTGGTAATGTAGAGATCATTATCATGGCAGGCGTCTTCCACATCTATTAGGCATACTGTCTTTGGTCATTTTTCATATTTTTTTAACATAAAGAGTCCATAGAAGTAGAATCGAAGTGTCGAAAACTGCAGCGTATTATAGACAGAATTTGTAACATTGTACATAAAATCAAAATCTTTCACGTGTAAAAAAGCTATTCAGATGTATGTTAAAAACGTTCAACTTTACTCGAAAAGTTTTAAATCCAATTTACGCGGCGTTGTGGGGGCTCGGTTTCCATGGCATACCAACTGGCGCAATTAGAACTTTTCACGCATCTGGCGTAGTAGTAAGATCATGAACGTAAATCATGTAGCCTCGAGGCATATCCATTCCTTATGGATCAATTTTCTATCAAACAGCATTTCAATCAAAAGTGCATCCAATGTCTCCCTACCCATGAAAAAGTTCTCTTTTTTAACCATTGAACCAAGCAACATGATAAACAGACATGGATCACGTTATCACAAGGTGTTGAGCTTAATTGGTCAATGAGAAAACACCTAAGATACCGGCAGTCATTGATCAAACTACACCACAGCTTCCAATACTGATTCTGAAATAATTTCATGCCAAGCTTAGGAGAGGTGAGTCATATCTAACGGCTCCCAATACTTTCCCGGAAGAAGTTTAGAGCACTGAGGATCAGGAAAGCTAAGCGGCTCGAACTTGAAACAACTCTAGAGGGCCGAACACTTTTCCATTTTTGAAACATTATTAGCGAAAAACAAAAGTACATTACGCTTTTTCTAACCAAACAAGCCACTTAGAACTTCAAGATTTAGGACTTAGCTAGACAGGGAATTCTGTCGTTGATGCAGGTTAAAATAAAGTTACGCGTATGTGGTACGATGCACTCATGCCGAACGCCGCTCTGGATAGCCATTCGCACGCATGTCTAGTCGTATCTACCAAATTTCTATATATTTGTGCTGCTGGTACGAATTGTGGAACCTTCTTGAAGTGTGAAACTTTTCCGGAAACTTCATCAAACCAAATACCATTAATACCAGTAATGTCAAGATCAACATTCCTTTTCCTATCGATCATCTTTTCAGTTCCACCGTTAATTTATCGAGACATACCCTGTATACCCCTTCTCCTTTCTGCTTGTGCGTTTTGTCAAAAAAATATATGCTTAAGCCAAAACCTTTGGACTCTGGTAGAACTTGCTGTTTAACTTATCAGAGAGCGTGTTATAGCGAGCTTTATCAAGTTGACAACTTCGGTCAGGTATTTTTCCATGCGTTTGGATATTATTTCAATCAACGAACCTAGCAAAATGAACAGTAGGCTGAGATCACGTTATCAAAGAAAAACTTTGGTAAAGAGCAAAACATCAGAATGTTAACGCCGTCAAGATGTCAAAATTGATCGAGCTACGTAGACACATAGACCCCACAGTTAACAGCAGCAACTCTAGAGATACTTATTTTACTATTAAGCAACATTGCTAAAACCCTTAATCACCAAGTCTAAGGGAAGCGAGAACTATTTGGTAATTCCCAACACAGGATCAACAAGCTGATCGACTAAACCTGAAAATTCTGATATGTTGAACTTTGTAATATTTGACATCATAATTAGGCGAAAAAAGAATTAGATGACACTTTGGCCTATCAAAAATGCTGGTACAGACAAAATATTTAAGATGCAACAAATCCCAGAAGCTGGAAACGCAACTAGAATGTCGTTGTTAGCGCAGTAAAAGAGAAGTTCAATTTGCCACACAAGGCAAGTCTGTATAATTCCGTTTCTGAAAAAGAATTCGCGTTCACATAATTATATCAAATCGTATACAGCATTATTGATTCTGCGGGGAATCTTTCTTTAGTGCACAACTTTTACTTAACATGACCTTACTAAATACAAGTACTGCCCGCAAAAAAAAATTCATAATTTATTGGGTCATGTACTTCTGCGCTTGTGCAGTCGTACGGAAACTATGGTAATTCAGAAATACTTTTCCGTTAATTTCACCAGTCGAGAACTTAATAAGTCTAGACGAAGGACAGCGTCGCCCACGATTCGTCATTTTAAAGCAACGTTATTTTCTGACAAGTTAGCTTTTCGATTAGGAGCTTTAGTTACACAGAAAGTTATCAAAAATCTGACAAAAGTCGAGAGAAATTGAAAACCAAACAAGTCTCTTCAAAGTCGACTTAAAATCGCTTCATACCCAAAAACTATCGAGGGAAACAGACAAAATAGCTGAGAAGTGTTTCGAGACAAAAGTGTACACAAAGAAGTATTTAACCTGCGGTAAGAATAACAAAAGTCCAGGCATAAGAGAAATTGTTATGCAGCGTTCTTGGATTGTACAAACTCTTTGACATAACAATTCCTTTCGGACATATAAGTCCTCAATAACAGTAGCTGACCGAAAGGCTTTTCCAAACGTCGTTTCACGTTAAGGCAGCCACTTCGGTCTTTATTTCCAGCATTGATTCCAATCCTTCTTGAAAATTGAAGGATGGTGAAGTCATAAAAATTAAACATTATCTCTATTATTTGTTTTCAGGTGTAAACTTCATTCAAAATACCTCACAGAAAGTGAAGTATTAGATAGACCATCACCAGTTATGGAGGGTGAGTGGGGAAAATTTGAAATCCTACGTGAGGAAGTGGAGAAGCTAACAAAATTACTGCAGAAAGATACGGAAAAGGTTGAAGATATTTCGAAGCAGTTCGAAGAGACCCTTAGTGAAGGGGAAAAAACGTTCAAGGAATGCGCTGATTTGGGAATACTATGCCAAAGCCTAACCAAAGCAATGACTGAGTTAAGGAATGTACGCGAGAAGTTGGCCTCTAAAGATATAGTCATTGAATTTGTTGGAACAACTAACAGTGGCAAATCATCCGTTATAAACGCCCTTCTTCGCGAACGTCGTGTGCCTGTTGGATTCATGCAAACAACCATGTGTTCAATTAGAGTTCGCGTCACGGAGAATAGAGAGTGGTCAGTTGAAAAAACTGGCGAAGACGGAGAAAAGAAGCTTCTCTCGGAGGCCATTGAAGAAAAGGCATTAGAAAATCTCTTGAGTAAAATGATCGGTCTGAAAAACGAAAAGTTACGGAAAGAGGAAGGAATCGATCTATACACCACTGTACAGATCAACTGGCCTAAGGAAAAATGTAGAAAGTTGCCTGAAAACGTCATCTTGTGTGATACACCGGGCTTTGGAGAGAGTGAGGAAGATATCCAGCTTGTCACTGAGAGGTGCAAAAAAGCAGACATAATTGTAGCTGTTATGGATTCCACGTCACCGTCGAGAGAGATAGTGAGTAAAACTTCAATGTTTTCCCTGTTAGCATAATTAATTTTTATTTTGATTATGTTGATTACATTGAAGCAATATAATTAAAACCTGCTTACTCTTTTTTCAGCAAAGACACCGCGTTATCTGCGCAAAGCCTGTTCTAATATTCAATATTATTATCACACCCTGTTCCCTGATCAAATCAGAAGTGATTCCTTCGAGTTAATCGAATTTATCCACTGGTGTAAAGAGTTGCATTAAATTTTTTTCTTTTATGGTTAGTTTGAAGCGTTTTAAATCACCTCCGAGTCGCAAACAAAAAGCTTACCACATTTTTTAAGATAGAGTTTAATGAAGTTTAAGCAGCAGTTACAGTTACCATAAAAAGTATTTGCTTTGATCTTTGCACCGATGGCATGTCCCTTTATTGTCCGTATTATTCAGGTTTTATTTTAGGAATTTGGCATTCTCACTTGTTTAAGCCAGAAATCCAGCAGTTAAGGGATGACCTTGAACATCTAAATCACCACAAACGTAGACCTTGAGCCAGGGGTAGTTTCAAGGGTGCGTTTCCAAGGGAAGTCATTTTAATAAAAACACTGGTGTTGGAATCTTTGAAAGAAAATCAAGTCCATGACCCTATTAAAATTATTAGCATTTTGATGTCTATTCGTAAACTCGTGAAAAAAACGTTTGTTATTTTTATGATATCGTAGCTCATTGAGCTAGTGAAAGACGTAGGTTGTCCATTCACTTTTGGAGTCTTTACAAAATGGGACGAGTGCTTGAGAAAAGCGGAGAAAGAAGGAGATGACACCGTCAAAAATGTGACAGAAACAGCCGAGGTCTTCAAAGAGGAATTCTGGGAGGCTCTTCAAGGGAAAAGCAAAGTTTACTTCGTTAACGTGGAAAACTTTTTAGAACCTAGCGTAAGTACTCACATTATATATAATGAATCTTAATTTATGCACAAATTCTCAATGCAAACAAAGATACCACACACTGTAGACAGAAATGTCGAATAAGGAGAGCTATGAAAAAGGTCTAATATGAGGCATGAACAAATATCAAAGTTTCAACTGAGCATAGAACCCTCTGAACCTTTAAGAGTTTCTTCTTTTCCTTTTTATTTTTGGTTTTTTTCCCTTTAACACCACATTTGGCAAGGACAGCGCCAGAAATAATAGATTAAATATTCTTAAACTAGTGTGCTCAACGTTGTGGACTTAAGAGAACACCACAGTATAAGGGTAAAATTTAAGAAAAAGAACCTCTCGCTGACCTCCACTAACGTCTTATTGTCGATCACAACAATTTTGCTCTGATATTACGCTACCCATTCTTTTCAGTCCAGTTTTCAAGAGTTCGAGCGCACCTTGGCCACGAAGGCAACAGAGATAAAAGGCAAGTCATTAACAGAGCAGGCGAAATCTATCGCTTTACGATCCTTGGAGTACTGCGATCGGTTAAAAAAAGCCATCGGAAAGAAGAAGACAGAAAAGCTACAGCGTCTAGGTGAAGAGTTGGCTTCCGCGAAGAAAGGTAGTAAGACTCTACATAATCCTTTTGAAAGCATCAAGAGTGAAGATGAGGATTTACAAGTTTCCACCAGCGACACAAACCTGTTAGAGGAAGTAAATAAGAAATTAAGTGAAGGAGCATTAGAAGAACATTCTGTCGAATTCTTCCTAAAAAAAGATTAACGAGAAGACCACAAAGGCTATTGCAAGCAAAAGAGATGAAATCAGTAAAGCATACCAAGAGTGGAAAAAAAACACAGCATGCCGCAAGTTTCAGTCTTTCAATTTGCGGTTTCGTGAACCTCCACAGCTTCAGTATCGAGAATTACCTAAAGAAGAATACAACTGCTTATTTGACCCTCATTACTACTACACAAGTAACTTTCTCTTGCCCTGCACTTTTGGTGTTGTAGCTTTAGCAAGTCCAGCTGTTGCTCTCCTTGTTGCCGTCAAAGCAGGTGCGTGAGTCAATGTCAAACATTTCAGATGAAGTGTCAAGTCCTATTCAGATATCTCGAACCCCAGATATTCTTAGAAGCGAGTCATCCCGGGAGTGGACTTGAATTACCAACGCAATTTTAAAATCGATCTTTCGAAATTAGGCCATGTCTCTGGGTGTTAATTTGTATCAACGAATCTTTCGAATTTCAAACTAGATGTTAAAACTTGGGCTGTTCTTAGAAGCTCACAGTTGGTACAACTGACAAACATCTGTACATGTTCTCGCACCACGTGGCGGCTATTTTTTAATTTTAAATACATGCCATTTACAATAAAAGGGCGTTTTCACAACCAAAACAGGAAGCTGATTTTAATTTTTGAAACCGACACCGATACGTCGTGTATTTCTGCTTTCATGGTAGACCAAATTTTTTTTAATTAGGGATGAACACTTGACTTTGGCTAAGAGTTGTCTATTCAGGAAAGCAACCAAAGCTAACAGCATGTAAAATTGCTACTGTTAATCAGCTGGGTTAGGTGTATAATTGCTGTGGCGCTTTACACAGGCCGTCGAAGGTAAAAAGTACTCTTTCCTTTACTTTATGATATTTTTCTCTGGGTCAAATATACGGAAGTCTCTCATTTACGTATTCCCCTCCTCTTGATATTGACTGTCACAAATAATTAAAATGCTCTCTTGCTTACAACCTTCAACCTTTGGCTTTCTAGGGGGATTCCAGTTCCTAAGTACACTGGCCTGTGGTGGAGCAGCCGGAGGAGTCGGAGGAATTACCTCTCTAGTCACTGGTATTTTTCGTCTCGGCGACAAAATGAAGAAAAAGTACCCGATTAGCCCCTACAAAGTAAAATGTTGGAAACGTTTCCTCGTAAAAGAATTAAAGAACCACCATGAAAACTGCAAGAAGATGTTAAGGGAGGAAAAAGGGGCCAACCTTAAGAGACTAAAAGAGAAATTGGAAATTATCGTGGATGAGAACCCAGTCGAAATCGAAGAGCTTTGCAGCGATTCACACTTCTGGAACGAACTGGGTTCACGATTGGGAATCATAGAAGACAGTATACGGGCAACAGTTGAACAGTTGAAAGAGCTGCTGGCAAAGTGAGTATTTCTCTCTTCGTGATTGGTACAATAAGAACCCAAAACACGTTATTTTTTCGCGAAAAATTGTAGAATTTTATGGAAAATCACTTTACACTAATTTAAACACTAAATTCGGCACATGAGAAGCTTAACGTTTCAATTGGTTTGGCACTTTTTTCCATCTTATGTGACTTGCCTGGTTAAATTAATTTGCTTATCGCGCTTGTTGAAGCAATTGATTCGGCGCATGAAAAGTTCGAAATTTGGTTATGTAAATGCTATTTTTAATTCTAGCGAGGATATGGGCCAATCAAGCGCTGGAAGGTATACTTTCAAATCATTTCTTCATTCTAAAGCCTCTTTCTAAATCTAAGAAGAAAAAAAACAATCAAGTACGCAAAAAATAATTAAATAAATAAGACGGGTCTGTATCGATCCACCTCTTGTCATTTTGCCAGCCGATCAATATTTTCTCATGTAAACGGATACCTAACTCAATAACCCAGATATCATTGTAACTGAAAGAGATAGTTATGTAAAAATCGCTTTTTTTTCGACTCACAGTTTTTTTTCTGAAAGAACTCTATCCATCCTATTCGCCTGAAAGTTTACAGCACTAAGGAGCGAGGATGCACTGTGACTGCACAATACACTACCAACATTTCTGGCTTTGATGGATGATTCTTTGTAGCAGACGCTAATAACACTCTAGTTATGTAATTGGGCACGAAGAGCTGTTTAGTTCAACTCTGCATCGCATGTAGATACGTTTCCTTCAACATCTCAGTATCCTTACACCATAATATAAGTGTGCATGCACGCCATCCTTTTGTAAATAGTTACATGATCATAACTGCAAGAGTTTTTGGCTTCTTCACATGTTGTCGAGTTCATAAAGACGCATAGAAAATGTAGAACAAGACGTC
Organism: Pocillopora damicornis; assembly: GCF_964200805.1. Taxonomy (NCBI): domain Eukaryota; kingdom Metazoa; phylum Cnidaria; class Anthozoa; order Scleractinia; family Pocilloporidae; genus Pocillopora; species Pocillopora damicornis. Next base: position 16,715,131 of record NC_142673.1, on the reverse strand, counting down.
CATTGAAACATTTGTTCGAGATCCTGCTTAAGGAAAGATATTTCGATTGTGACCAGGATTCGCCTATGGCATATACACGTCTGAAATGCCATGACCGGAATAAGATAATTGATAAGGATTGAGGAGTGTATGTGGGAATAGGTTCGTTTGTTTGTGTCATTTAATGTGCCAATTGCTCTTGTGGCCAATGTTGTGACGAGGTTGGGCAGTCACGGCAAAGGAAGGATTTTTGCAGGCCAAAAGATTTAGGGGAAATATTCAAAGCAAAAGTGACTTTCTTTAAACCTGAAAACTATCATCGTGATAAGCCATACTTGTCCCTGGTAACTCATTCTTATTCTAATGAGCTAGTCAAGTGATAATGATAAAATATTTTACTACATTAATGTGATGCATAGGCTGTGCACAAAACTTAAATTAGACTATACTTTTAGAGCTGCTACCAATCCCTACACATAACAAAATTTTAGTGAGGAAAATAATATAAAATTTGGTTGAAAAATTAGAATTCGGCGTGGGCTGCATAGACAAGATTCTTAGAAAAAGAAATGTGCACCAATGGAAAAGCTAAGGAAACTTTTTCACAACACCTGCCTGTACCTGTATGGCATGTAGTAAAGTCATTCAGGTTTAATCTTGAAAACACATGTGCATGCCGATTTCACATTAACCTGTAGTTCAGGCCTTCCATGACTTTATTCTTTAATGCATACCTCAAAAAGAGAAAAAAATATTAAAGTTTCTATTTATTCAGTTTCATAGAGACTAATAGTGACCATGTTTTTTGAGCAAATATCCAGAGGTGGATAAAAAGTAGGATATGGTCTGCAAAACTCTCATATTTTAACTTTTTAACCTCTAAAGCCATGGCATTTATCATTATTCTTGCCTTGTGCATTATGAATGTCAATTAATTTAACTTTCATACATCAAAATACAGGAAATACAGAAAAAAATTTTTTAATTTTATTTTACAACATGATACTTACATTAACTATATCAAGGTTAATTTCACGGGACTCTCTACGTACATTGTGTTATACTACTTACTTACAGTATTCTTAAGATACAATTAATATTTATACTACTTACATTGTTCTACTTACACTACGTACAATATGCACAAATATTTAGACGCCCATCATTTACACACACAAAAAAAGAGAAACTTATTCACAAAAGAATTACAGCTACGAAAAACAAAAAGGCTAAATTGTGGGTGGGATAGATAGGAGTAAGAGCTTGAAAAAAAAAAACCAAAAATTCAGCGTTTAACAAAAATTGATTTTCAGAGGCTTAAGATCAGCATAAGGAGAGTAAGATATAGCCTGCGAGCAGGCTCTTATTTGGAGCCCGCCTGCAAACTATATAGCAATTGTAGTGCATGAAGTATTTTGTCCCACTTCTGTTGAAATCTATCCTGTAAATCAGTCACGATAGATACTTGTTTTTCAATTTCTAAATTATATTTCAGCCGTTGCTGATATTCTCTGATAGATGGAGATATGTTCTTAAATATACAGCAATAAATATAATACCTTGCGAGGAGCAAACAATGACTTACTAAAATATCATCTTTCTTTCCTCTAAAACCTAAACATTCATAGATATCCAAAACGTGTGAGGAAGGTTTTCGTTACCGAACATTCCCCGAAAAAGATGGATTAATGTTTCCTTGTCTGTTTTGCGCAAATAACAGAGAGCAGTCCCGAAACTCCCATTTTAGATCGAAAGGAATTCGTTGCTATACGTCTGTGGAGAAATTTGAGCTGGAAGTGCCTTATCTTAGTACTGAACGTACACAGCCCTTGTGGTAAAAAATTGACTTTCAGCTAAAATCCTCCACCACTTCAAGGTCACAGTCCCTTACCCATTTTTCTTGACTCTTTCGGGGGCTTGTAGAAATTTTTTGTATTAGAATTTTATACGCTAATTTAGTAGGCTTGGTTGCTGCAATCAATTTTTGCACCGAAAACCCCTGATCCTTTCCATCTGATTTTTTCAATTTCAGAGATTTCATAGCGCTCCTTATGGCCGAGGTCACTCCATAAAATTCAAGGAAAGAGGGAGATAAGCAATATTTCTCTCTAAACTCTCCATAAGTTATGACCTAAAAATCGTCGTTAACAAGATCTTTGATAATTTGTACACCAGCTTCTGCCCAGTGCTTGTTAAAGAAAAGAAAAGGCCTATAAGCAATTCTAACTAATGAGCTATACCATATTAATACTACTACTACAAAAGTCATGTTTGGAGAGGAAAGAGTCTCTAAAATTAAAGTCCACCCAGATTTCGATAAGTTTTCGAAGGAAGTCCTCCTTGATGTCATGTTTGGTAGAGTCTTGTTTTTCTAAGTTCCCAAGAAAAACTAATTTTCCTCCCCATTGTGAAAGAAAGAAATCCCCCAAATTTTTTCATTTGGATTTACAATCATCAGAGATATAGATATACTTTACTATCCACGCGATCTTTAAAGACTTATTGAATGCCATGATGTCCAACATTTTTTGACCACCATCACCATAGTCAGCAATCATTTCAGACCGTTTGATTTTGGCTTTTTTCCGTCCCAGAGAAATTTGAAAAGTAAAACATTTATTTCTTTTAACGATTTAAGACACGTACGTAATGAGGACAAAATGTAGACCAATTGGGATGCAGCCAACGTCTTTATAATTGTAATCTTTCCAGGAAGCGTTAATCTCTTGTTTTTGCCAATTGTTAAGAATATCTTCAACTTTGTGAACCTTGTCTTCATAGTTCATTTTCATTTCTTCATTTTGGTCCGTACAAAACCAAACACCTAAGGCCTTGACTTTACCATCCGCCTATTTCAAGTTCTTTTTCAGAGCACATAATTTGATTTTAGCCTCTCTTTGATCGTATCCAGAGAACTTCGGTTTTTCCACAGTTCACTCGCAGGCCAGGCAGTTGACCGAAACAAAAGACCTCTCAAGTGACGCTTGTGAACCATCTAATATCATCGTGGTGTCGTCCGTATAGTGACTTAATTTACACTCGACATTTCTCACAGAGATTCCTTTTATCTCATTGTCTTCACGAGTATATGTAGCACACCTCGACACAGAGGATAAATAGGTAAGGCGAGAGCGGGCAGCCCTGCCTTACACCTCTACCGAAGCTAAAGAAACTCCCTGACCATCCATTATTTATTATGCAGCTTCGGATATCAGAGTAAAAATAAATTAATCCAATTAATTAAAGAGGAACCAAAACCAAAATGCTCCAACGTTTTCCGCAAGAAAGTCCATTCAATGGTATCAAATGCTTTTTCGAAGTCGATGAACAGGAGTAATCCAGGAAGATCTTTCAAGTGGGTATAGGAAGTAACATTATTGATCAAACAAATATTTTCTGCAATAGCACGGCCTTTCTGAAAACCGGTCTGATCGTGATCTATTAGATCCGACAACACAAACGTGAGACGAGATGCGATCGCTTGTGATGCAATTTTGTAATTACAGTTAAACAGGGTTATGAGCCTCCAATTCTTCAATTCGTTTAATGCTTTGTCTTTTTTCTGGACCAAAGAAATGATACCCCTTCTCTGAGTTATGGCTAGATTTTCATTTTGATAGCTTCTATTAAGGGAACTTATAAGGAAAGGAGATACATCTTTACAGAAAACTTTACAAAATTCGGCAGGGTGACCGTCTGTACCAGGCGATTTACCGGATTCCATTGACTTGACGGCTTCTAGACATTATTTTTCAGTAAAGAGATCCTTGCATTTTTTCTTATCCATTTCGTTGAGTTTGTGGTGTTCATAGCCGAAAAAAGGTTTTTCCAAAAGTTTTGATATTTTGGTACTTTTGGTTGTGTAAAGATCAAGATAAAAAGAGTTACACTCTCTCAGAATATCTGAGTCATTTTTAAGATTTGCTTCATCCTTTGCCTTGATTTGCATGAGACTATCTTTTTTTGCAGTAGCGATTTTCTCGGCTCAGAATATATTTTTTTCCTCACCTTCATTATACCATCTCGTTTTGGATCTAATTATGGCTCCTTTTGTTTTGTACTCAATGATGCTCTCTTATTCCCTTTTCTTCACCCTCAGTTGTTCAACAAGAGCTTCTTTGTCGTTGTTTATGCAGTTCTCCAACTGCCTTTCGAGAGCGGCTATAATTCTCAATATCGGTTTCCTTGTTCTTCATTTTCTTTGTTTTCGCCTTTGAATATTTGACTGAAGTATCTCTAATTTGAAGCTGAATCATTTCCCATAACAACGCTTCGTCTACTGTTTCGCTTCTTTCGTATTGGTTGACCGTTTCAAGAATTGTCGATTTAATATTGTTTACGTAATTTTACTTTTCCCCATAGGGATGAGTTTAATTTCCAAAGGCCTGGTCCTCTGGGATGGGTCTGATAATTAATAGCGATGTTGCACAAAGAATGGTTGTGTCCCCGTGTACCGGTACACAAAGGAACGAAACATTAACGAACTGCGTCACAACTCCATGTATGGATATGAAAACAATAGGAATTCCCCCGTGTACCGGTACACCAGGACAGCCCCCAAAGAATGGTTCGTTTTGTAGCCGGGAAGGATGTCAACATTTAAAATTCTTCTAGCGAGACTTACACTTACAAGAAAGGTTGCCAAAGCGGCAGGTTAGGGAGGATATTAAAGAAATGGATATATGTGACATGAAAAGGAACCCATTACAATTAAATAGGCAGAACGTTATTACCTTACCTTTAGTCTATGCTTCAGAATTGATAGCTGTAATAGAAATTTTTCTCGGACGCTTCTTGCAAAATGTGATGACTATGAATATCAGATATTGGTTCTTCAGCTTCCAGCATAAAAATAAATAAATAAAAATGGTATCGTAAGCGTGTCCATTATGGCCCGAGTGCCATAATAAGTACGTCTCGAGATGTTGTGCAAAGAGAAAGTGGTTCCATGTTTTGTGAGACAAACTATTTGCTGACGTTCGAATGAATCGCGTAGAAAGCATAAAAACATAGTACCGCAACCAAACAATGAAATTCATTCCCCATTTGTGTGCACCAAACATTTGCGGCCCGTAAGTTAATTCTCAGATGCTTGACGGGTCTCACATGACAATTTTGTCGTAATCAAATAACTCATCAGACTTATGTAAACATGAACAGAGCTGACTCAATCTTATTTATTTTATTTTATTCCAATTTTCGGAAAGGCCATTACTTCAGTCTATGGGTAAGACCTCACATCTTTGACGAAGCGCGATTCTTTTTAAATGAATGAAGTAATCTGCTCGATAGTTTAATGAAGAGAGGATGATAGAAACTTGGTCACGCCGTTCGCTATCATTTAAAAAATTGCCAGGCAAAACATAATCCACAATATGACTTCCTTTCCCTTAACACCACGACTGTATTAAACATTTCGAACAATAGGACAAGATACAAATTGAAAAATACGAACACTTTAAAATTTTATTGGAGCAATGAACCGGCGCGAGGGTTTTAATAGATGAGTGCCAAAATTTTTACCGAAACGTGATTTGAATTATAAATTGAAGCTAGTATCAAACGACTATAGATAGAAAAAGGTTTGAATTTTTCTGGTTCTTAAAGTGTCCATGACGTGACAAATTTTTTTGGTGTAAATATTTAGCTTATTATATTTTCAAACCAATTCCGATAGTAGAAAAATTTCGAAGAGCTTTAAACTTGTTTTTTCCGGGCCCTAGAGTGCTCTTATTTTGTCTTAAAAGTGTCCCGTGGACTAATAATGAATTCGCGGGTTATGACGTAGAAAACTGTGAAAACTCTCCGTTGGCACTTACAAATCTCTCTCATCTCTTTTAATTTTGTTTCAGTCAGCGTTGAAATACTCATGAAATAATGTCCGATAGCGAAGTATACCTACCTTCAGCAGCAAGCTCTACCGAGAGTTGATACATCGTATTCAAGTGCTAAAGAAGAAATGGAAGTTGAGAGCACGGTTCAGCCCTACGAAGGAGAACCGCGTGCAGCAAACGAAGATTTTGACAAAGACTGACTAAGACTGTTTCTCGCGTGCGGTGTTCAGGTCAAGATTAGAACAAAAGACTCCCGTTACTAAACGTTTAGTTTGTTGCGTTTGTGTTTTGTTTTCTATGTTAAGAATGGGTAGCTATGTTCGTTTCTGTTGACATAACATTTTATTCCTTCTCACTAATTATAAATGCAGCGAAGGTTTCCTTTGGTCGTGCTCTAGAGTTTCGTTGCCGTAGAGTAATTTCCTTAGCAAACCACAAGCTAACTTTTGACGAAAGAATCTGCACTATCACGAGGCACTTTTTCGTATTTTTTTAGCGGGTAGTTTTACTGCAAGTTGCTCCTTTCCTCAGAGATTGCAAAGGCAGGGGCTATCGTCGTCAAGCCGGTCAAACGGAAAACGAGTGAGTTTATAGTCATCTAATTCAAGTTAATCTCAAGCAGAGATTTTAATAGAGAACAACTTGTTTAGTTTAATTGCAGCATTTATGACCCATTTCTCTCGATGGCAAATAACTGACATAAGTACTGTAAATGTATATTTCGTATACATCGACTTTCACATAGCACTTGGATTCGCTACCATCTAATTCCATAAAATTTGTTTCTTTATTTATCTCGTTGCAGTGCTGTTATCAGATTGGCATTGCTACTGTTGCTACTTTTATTTTCTTGAGGGCAGGGGGGAATTTATGGCTCGTGGGATGCATTTTCGGAAACTTAGGTCAGAAGAATACACAGCCCCCTCGAGCTTGTGTTCATCAGTGCCAGTATCCGCCAGAGGTTTAGCACTGTTCACACAGGATATTAGTCAGTTCAGGAAAGGGCTTGAACTTTATTACAAAAAATGTATTTCTGGTAACAAAATACGATGGAGACTACAACTGGTAGGATTTTCATACGATAAGAAACGCACATATGTGGACACTTGGAAAGACAAGGATTATGAGTACATTTCAAGCGCCTGAAAAAAACAACAACAAGGAGCTCACCATTCTTCGCTTGCGATATCTCAGCCGAGAAGAATGTTGAACAATCGTTTACGGTTAGGAAGGTTCTTTAATCAGCATTCTTTAAGCTGATTTCATTGATCATCTTCCCCTGATTTGTCTAGTGGTATGTGTTGGTAACAGCCGTCTTCAAAGCCGGTACGAAGCGTAAGGCCAACGACATTGAAGAGTAAAATCTCCTCGGTGTTGACGATCGAAACGCATCCATTTGGCCATGCAACTACATCCTTTGGAAAGTAGAGTATAGAAATACCCGGTATATGTGTATTATTCTTGTAGCTAACATCATTTGGCGCTCCAGCCACGCAATACGTTTGTCTTATCTTCTAGATCACTCCTTTCTCCACCAAAGTTGCTGACGTGTCTTCACAGTTTTCGACGTCACAACAATGTAACATGATCGTTTTGGCCACGCACTTCATGGGAACTTTTTTTGGCCGCCAAATAGTACTTTCAATGCACAAAGAAATGGTCAAGGAGAACTCGCTTAGGGCGATTATTTCTAATTTTTCGAAAATACTGATAATTACTGTTCAACTACAACCTCACCGTATGATTTCCCTCTCATAACGCAGGTTGCAAATTATTTCCTCGTGCGGCTTCACATCAACTACGCGGTACGCTGCATTGAAGCTGAGCACTCGAGTATGCGTACTTTATTGTCACTCGCTGGTGGTTCCTTGCCCACACTAATGGGTATCTGAGTTACAAACGCAATCACTCTTGCGCATTACCTTCTCCCTCACCCTTCCCTTATGTAATGGCTAGAATAGTGCCCGCAACGCAGTTGGCCGCGCATGCTAAAATCGTAACCTTGTACGGTCGGTCGTACGATCTTAAGTTACTATCATTTCATATAGGGTATGGGGCTATGCTACGCGCCCTGAGTGCGCTGCGAGCTGCGCTATGATTAAACTCCAGAAAGCAACCCTGAGGCATCGTCAACTATTTTTAAACAAGTACCTGGGTGTTTGGAATGTTCATTTACACTGTATTGATTTAGTCCTAATCCATTAAAAATTTCCTTTATCAATCACTGAACCCAACAAAAATGAAAAGTACGTTGGGATCACCTTAACATAAGGAGCATTTCGTCAAGAGCAAAACATATAAAAGTTGACGCCGCCAAGATTGATCAACCTGGATAACTTGTTTATAAAAACCCCACAGTTAACAGCAACAAATCTGAAAGATACTCATTTTACTACAGCGTGACGTCGCTCAATCCGTCGAATGCCAAGCCTGAGGGAGATAATTGACTAAACGTGAAACTTTCGACGTAGGAAACATCATTTGAAAGCTTAACTAGGCAAAATAAGCATCAAATGACCCTTTGGCCTCTGACACAATGCCGATAGAGACGGTACTAAAATGCCGTTGCTAACGCTGGAATGAAAGTTAAGTTTACCTCACGAGGCGCGCATACATTTAGTTACACGAAAAGTCTGACAAAAATGAAAAGCAAACAAAGTAATAATGATAATAAAACATTAATATAGCGCTAAAACTATGCAGATACTCAAAAGTGCTTTACATTATATTGAGCATTATAAACTAGTGCTGAACGCTTTCGTGAAAAGAAATGTTTTGAGTTTCTTAAAAGTACCACGACTGCTAGGGGATCTGATTGGTAACGGGAACGAGTTCCATATGGTGGGAGCAGCATTAGCAAAAGCGCGAAGAGCATAGTTAGAAGCAGGTTTAAGAGATGAAAGAACTTCAATGCAGGGCGGGCTTAGATTGTTTAACGACTTAAAAACAAAAAGAAGCTACTTAAATTGTACTCGGTCTGATACAACTGACAGCCAGTGTGATGTGGTCAAATTTCGTAATTTGGAAAATCACCTTAGCTGCATGCAGCATTCTAAACTTTGAGTCGTTTGATAGCCTCATTAAACCACGGCACCTTTGAACGGTTGATTAAAGTTCTTGTTGTCAGTGGGGCATGTTTATCCATGGTGTCAACAAGAGTCGAGTGGAAACAAACTTAGAGTACATCGACGTTGTTCCAGTTTTCGGTTGTGCAAAGCATAGATGAGGCAATATAGATGAGGACGCGGCAGTAGTAATCTTTTTCAGACCACGAAAACTCAACTCTATGCATAATAAAACGGGTCGTAGAAAGCCAACAGGACACCAAATAATGAAATCATCAGAGATGAGCAAAGTGGTTCTATGAGAAGCAAAAACAATCTTATGTGAAGAACGGGTAAAGATTAAAATCCAAGTTATGGCTCCATGTATGAGTGGGGCCGAAAACGTGTTGAGAAAGACTAAACATTTAAGATGGATCCAAAAATCTCTTGGTATCATTGTCACGGAGGTCATCCATGTGAAAGTTAAAATCTCGAAAAATAATTAGCTCCTCAGGGCACATGACAACATCTTCTAAAAATTGCAAGAGTTCTGCGAAAATTTAGCTCGTGCCGGAAAATTTAAGTTTTGCCGGAATGCTTAAGCCGTACCGGGAAAAAACTGGGGTAGTGTGAAATAAAGCCCAGGTTGTGAAAAAAACAAGGTGATGAGAAATACGAGTGGTACCAACTGGGCTCCTTAGATATTAGACATGACCACCATTATAGCGAATGAGCGTACCCTACATGAAAATATGTTTTAATATTGTTACAAAAATAAAGCTTGCCATCGAAAACGCAGACAGCTGAATCGATGTTTTCTCAAGCTGGTTTACACGTACATTGTTAACCTCTACCATCCTAAAAAAGAAAAGAGGAAAACTGGTCATCTAAGCGTTCGAAAAGGTTTAATACTGACGCTTCATTTTCTGATAATGATCTCCACTGACCTTTCAGGATGTTACAAAGCAATGTGTCGTGCCCAGTCTGTTATCTTGGGCAAGTAAACCTCTTTCGTTTGCTGATGAAACGCAATCACCCTAGTCATCTGTTCGCAAATGAAGGTGCTAGGAACTATTTGAAATTTCAAGTTTCTTAAATACCTTTGTCCATGCATGAACAAAAACGAAGTGTCACCTTTAAGAAATTCAATATTCACAATACTCTTGAAAACATGTATTCAGACGTAAACTTGATACCTTCATTGTATCACTGCAGGTAAAGCATTAATTAGACTCTCACCAGTCATGGAGGATCAGTAGAAAAAAGTTAACAGAACTAACTGAAGAACTGAAAAAGTTCAGAAAACCGCTGCAAGGAGATACAGAAAAGATTGCCAATATTTGGAAGAGTACAAGGAGATACTTAAGCTGAGGGACCAACGTTTTTGATGAATCGGGCCAATCATCCCAAAGCCTCACCAAAGTAACGGCCGATTTAAAGAATGTTCGTGAAAAGGAAACCTCGAAAGATATGATCATTCAATTTGTTGGAGCAACCAGTAGTGGCAAATCATCCCTTATAAACGCCCTACTCGGCGAAAGTCGTCCGCCTGTTGGATTCATGCAAACAACCATATGCTCAATTAAAGTTTGCATCACCGAGAATAGCGAGTGGAGAGTTAAAATAATTGACGAAAATGGAAGCAAAGAGACTCTCACAGAGGGAACTAACGAAAAGGCTGCAAGCGATCGTTTGAGTAAAATGAGTGGTCGAGAAAATGAACAGCGATGGAAAGAGAAAGGAATCGGTCGACGCACCATTGTACAAGTTAACTGACCTCTGAGCAAATGTGAAACGTTACCAAGAAACGTTATCTTGTGTGACACACCCAGCTTAGGAGAAAATGATGAGGACGAGGAACTCATCACTCAGAAGGGCGAAAAAGCAGACATAATTGTTGCCGTTATGGATTCCATGTCACCGTCATTAGGGAGAGTGAGTAAAATGCTCTTGTTTCCACTGTTTACAGAATGTATTTCTCTTCTCCTCTTGCAAGTCTAAACCTTTTCCAAAAGTTTAGACTTGCGAGAGAAAGATTGTGAGTCTAAGCGAAGCAGAGGCTGTTTTCGTTCACAACACGCCTTTAACGCCTGCAACATATTGAGGTTTATGATAGGTATGTGATTTAAGGAGATCAGGTCAGGAGATTTATATTCACCATCTAATTGTTTAATTATCAGGAATTGTTAATTGGTGACAATAATTACAGAAAAATAAATACTGGGTAAAAAAACAAACATAAACTATTCTCTTTGAAATCTCTTAGTTATGGCAAAGAAACAGAAAACAGTAACATTTCTACCGAAAACTTATTAATCCAATTCCTTTAGTACAATGAAATCATATTTCGCAACGACAAAAATCTAAGCAGTAGCCATTCCGGTGCTCCTTGCGCTTCTGAGGTATTTTGTCCTCTAACCTGACCTTTGTTGAAGTCCTAAATGTAATAACTGTCCTAAATGTAATAAAGTCCTAAATGTAATAACATTTGGTCCTAAATGTAATAAAGTCCTAAATGTAATAACATGTAGTCCTAAATGTAATAAGCCTCTTATGCAATCGTTTAACTCCTGCAGTGCATTGTTGTTATGGCGGACATCCACATTGATATGTTAGTGACAGCTGTTGCTAAAAAAAAAACCGCTGACCAGTATACATGTCACATTATGGGCCCGCTGATGTCAATCAACGTCTTTTTACTTGCTAGACATAAGAAATATCAGCAGTCGAAGTATGGTCCTTATAGCGGTTTATTGATCGAGTTGAAGAAAATCATTTCCAGCCCAAAGTGGGCTAGTGCTTGGCTGGAAGCTCAATAGGATGGAATCGATTGGTACGTAACCATTCAGACTTTTTGGAAAAGAAATTTACTACAATTGATGATGAACTAGCATGCTGTTGTTGATGTTATCGTTCGTGTTAAAGTCTTTAGAAGTGATGCACCATTTTAGAGCAGTTTGAATGATTTCGCTGTGTCACATGTTAATCCAAAAGAAAATTATTATTATCAGTAGCGTTATTGAAATTTTGCACATCAATGTTATTCAGTGTCAATTGATTCTAATGAAGCATTTGAGTTCATTTTTAAGAATGACTATCCTGATTTATTAAATTTTGAACCTGGGGTGTTGCATTTCCAGCCCTCTATGGCTTTACTCCACCTCAGTAATCAGTTCATGTACCATATGACTATAAGTGGAAACTGTTGAGCTTTGTTTTTTCATTCATCTATTTATCCATTCATTTTCTCCCCTCACGGCGGGGAGAAGAGGTGAAGACAAAAAATGAAATATAAACTTGAGATCAACTTTAAAATGTATGTTTTCCTAATATTTCGGTTCGGGAACTGATGAACCCGTCATAAGGGGCTAAAGGAAAAAAATTAATGGTTCATTAGACCGCCAACTGACCATCATGTGTTGAATGGTGTAGCTCAATGGTTCAATTTGACTCTTGCGTGGATAAAAGGCAACATTTCGAGACCTGTGATCGTGAAATGGGATAACATATCATTGGTCAGTCGATATCTTGCTCTGCAAGTCACATTATTATATAGCTAGCAGCGCACGCGGGCAAGATGAAGTGAATCCTGTGTTCTGATTGGCTACCTGAGCGGGCATGATGGGCCCACCCTCGCCCGTTCGGGATCCCCTGTATTGATCCCACGCAAGAAAACTTACAAAGTTCGTAACTTTTGGACAATGTTTTCATATATACATAGAAAAAATAAACGACCCTCTCGGGTTTATTGTGCTGCAAACACAGTTGGCTTTCACTATCGGCTCTCGAAATAAACAGGCCATTCTTGATTCTTATCAAAGCGAAATCTTTTGCTATACAATGAATCCTTTAATGATTAAGCCAAGAGAATATAAACTCTCTTGTATGGTCAAGATTACTGGATATTAGCCTCGTTCTTTTTCTACTTTTTTATGGACCGTGACTTCGTCTCAGTCCATAAAAACGCAAACAAAAAAAAAAAACTCGGCCAATATATAGCCATTTTGACCTCACGTTCGGTCAATAACGCATATGAATATATTTTATGCAAACACGTACAAATCTGGCAAGGGAAGACAGTACAAAAAATGCCCTTCTGAGCCCAAAATTTGTCTAACGTATAAGTCGGTGGACTTCTTTTTCCTTGTAATTTGGTTCATCAAGTGCTAACTTCAGCACTGAGGACAGAAGTATTTCGTCAAAATCTGTTACACTTAAGAGTCTGAGCCAATGATATAGAGAGAGCTATTAGTCAACGTTCTCGTTGCTTCTGCGTCCGTCAATTTGATGCCAAAAGCACATCAATATTAGAATAAGGTTTTGTAGCCAATGCTTCTCAACCTACGTCTTTAACAAATAAAAAGCCGCTGATTAATATCAGTGAGCCCGCAATATCCCATAAATATTGGTCAGAGGATTCTTTGGTGCAACAGCCGTCACTTTAACATCTCAATGTTAGCGCAGTTAAACGATTGCATAGGAGGCTTATTACATTTAGGACCGAACGTTATTACATTTAGGGCTTTATTACATTTAGGACCAAATGTTATTACATTTAGGACTTTATTGCATTTAGGACAGTTATTACATTTAGGACTTCAACAACCTTCGGGAACCATTGTTTACTTTTCCTATGCGTGTTTTGCTTGCCAGTAACCATCATGAAAGCAAGTTTCAAATAAGTCCTTTTACGAGTCTGCGCACTTTTTGGTGCATTTCCAGTAATTCATGAACACAGCAATTTGGAAAAAAAAGATTTTCTGTATCACGGGATGACTTTTATTTTCCACAATTCATTGCCTCTTCAGCCCCAGTTACTTGAGCATCGCTGAACCTTTAATCTAAGAGCGATCTTCCTTTCGAAAGTTCGGAGCCAGCTAATCGTCGTAGGCTATTTTATGGTGCCGAGATACAACGAACTCGAAGTGTCTACTTTTTCAAAATCAGCAAATGAAACAAATCAGGCCCAACTAATTAATTAATACAAGAAATTTACCTTTTGTCTTTTACAATAAATTACCGTGTACTCCAAAGATAAATCATCGTTTATAATACACCCTTACATTGCAATGCAGATGTAATTTCACCTACCTCTCACGAAAGTCTCCTAATGTAAATTCTTTGCACTCAGTGATTCGTTGCCGGTCGTCTTCTAAGCAAAAATGGGTATTAAGAAGGTCGATAGGTCGAACTTCTCGCCCACATGCCAGGACTTGCTATTGGTGTTTGGATTCCATAGGTCGATAACAAACACCTTTTTGGAGTTGATTAGGCTGAGGCTGTCCAGTTAGATAACTAAAGAAACGAAAGAAAACTTCAGTTAAACAGGCAGACTTATAAAACCAATATAACTAATGAAAAGTGGAGGAGGTAGAAATAAATTGCAACTCGAAACGTTATTGGCTGATAGCCTAAGCCACAAGCGGTTCTTAAGTGGACGATGGAGCCGTAAATACAAGCGACGCGACTTCAAGAGGACAAAACGCACGCTAGATTTGGAAGTTTATGAGATGAACACCTTTTGAAACAATTTTTCCTTCCTGTGATATTTCTCCAAACTTATCTGTTGAATATTCCCACAAAACCTCCGGCTGTGTATGCTACTCGACTACCACAACAACTGAATCCTTGTCATTAGTGCGATGGCTCAGTATCATATAAAGACAAACTTGTTACCAGGAAAGCATTTCGGAGTACGTTATTTTATAGACGTATTTGTTGCCCTCTTGAGGGGTTGGAAATCGAAGAGAGATCTATTTTTTTCTTAGAAAAAGATTTTTTTTGTCTTGTCACGAGCGTGACAAGACAAAAAAAGGAGGAATCGAACCTCAGACCTTCGGATTCCCCGCTCCGATGCTATACCACAGAGACTCTACAGTAAGCAAGGCCTACTACGAAGTTCTTATATGACATGCGTCCTGCATAATGCATCCCTTCGTAATGGGCCTTCCTCACCATGGAATCTCTGTGGTTCAGTGGTAGAGCATCAAAGCGCGGAATCCGCAGGTCTAACGTGCGATTCCTCAAAGAGACTCAGAATTTTTCCTTTGTCCCACGCTCGTGACATGACGAAAAAACTTTTTTCTCCATTTCTTTACCGAGCTCAAAACTTGCCATCTTTCTTATTCTATTTTTTTCTTTGTTTTTTAAATAGAAATGCTTTCCTCCTTTCTTGATGCTATGAGATGGATCATTTCTCGAGAGGAAATGCGTTCATATTTTCCACAAAATTTAAATGATACGAAGTAAATATTCAAATGAGTCTGACGCAAAAAATTGCCGTGATTATTCACATTTAGCTCAAAATGTCCTTTTGAATTTCTCTGAAAGTTGCTTTGAGGACTCGAGTCATTTCTTATGTAGAGAACGCAATCTAATCTGACACCCGATTTTAATTATTCATGGCTCAACATGCTACGCTAACAGATCTTGTTTCAGATTACGGCAATGTTTTCAAAATTTCTCAGAGAGGTTCAACCACGATTACATTATTCAGTTTTAACAAGAAATGTTTTCAAAAAGAAATCAACTTTCTGATTCTCGACTGGCTGATTTCCTTCGATGAACTTTCATTAATGTTGAACTTGAAAACCGTGAATAGTAGAATAATGTTGTATTTGAATAAAGCCATCAAGGTGCCTCGCGCGTTCTTGAGATTGGTTTGTACGCAATTGACCAATCAGAATCGATCAAAGTGTTCACGCTTTTCTTAGTTTCACAGAAAAACCTTTTAACCTATGCTGGTTTAACCTGCTACTAATTGTAAAAGCTAATTTTTCAACAGTCAAGAACGAATTTTCCTTCATTCTCGTAATTCTGAGCTTCAGTTCTCAACAAATCTGGACTTGAGAAATAGCCGCTAATTCTAAAACCTGGTAAGAGACCGCGACTTTCATTGACACGAATTTTTATAAACACTTTTCCGTATGATCTGGACAAATTCAAGTTAAATATGGGTTGTAATGTTAAACTTTTTCTATAAAATTTAATTTGCATTCTTTTCAAAAGAGATTCTATTTACCATTTCAATTAGGGTAGAGGGACCTAAATTATTATTACCCATATTTGCTTCAATAAATCTACTCTAGAATCAAAATCTAATTTGAACAAATCGAATAAGAAATTAGGGCACTGTTTAATTGGAGGGTATTACAAAACAATTTGCTTTTTGTAACCTGAGTTGATGACGTAAATAGGACACCGTATAGACATTTTGAAGCTGGCGCTCCGAAAACGAAGGCTTTTTGCTAGCTTTAGAATCTCTTTATGATGGTGAATTCACACGATAAACAAAGTTGATGAAGACTAATTATCTAATTAGAATAATATAGCTGCAAGAAGTGAAACTAACGATAATTTCTGGAAATTCATTGAAACAAATTTCCCTGGGTCAATGTACTACTTCTGAGAAAGACACCCAACTGCGTTCGGCTTCGGAAATGTAGCCTGAATATAGAATTAGACACCACTTTCATAATAAATTCTTGGGCTATCGTACATAATTCTTCTAAATTTCAGGTCTTCGAATAATCATATCTGAGGCCGAAGGTGTCAAATAAACATGTCCTCTAATTCTTTGCACGTCGGTATGGTATTTTAGCCTTCAGTAGATTACAGGACGGAACACGGAACATTTAAGATTGTCGCCATGAAACGGCTTTCATTGTGAAGGAAATTTCTAGCTAGGCATGTCAGAGGCTTCTAGCCGTGAAGCGATTATCTTTGTCTGAGAGCTGAGATTTATTTGAGAGTGAGCCAGCCAATCAGAATTTACTTCCTAAAATGGAATTGTTTATCTTTAATGTTTACTGAATGCGTAATAAGCGAAACTTTTGTGCGGCAATTATCGGTATTACATTAGGAAATTGCAATTTTCAGACCGCAAACTCGACCATAGTATAGAGAATCCACCAAACTTATATTTATAAAAGGATGCAAATTGTAAAGTAAATATTTAGAGCGCTTTGCACGCTTTGCGAATTCAATTTACGGCCAAGTTTATTGTCACTCCTCACCACTTGAAAATAGCCAAATTATCGTCGCGTGCGCGCAAAGTCTTCCTTAATTCTAAGGAGCTACCAAGGTCAAAATCCTTATGTTCCACACGGCCGTGCATTCATAACACGACAAGTGCAGTTTGGCAGGTACTAAAACCAACACGAAACAACCGAAACGAAACAAGTGATACAAGCGGAATAAGCGAAACCACCTAAACGACCAAAACGAAACGATCAAATGACCAAAAAACACACAAAAACAGTTAATAATAATAGTAATAATAATAATGATAATAATAATAATCATAATCATAATCATAATAATAAACGAGTGCTTAGGGTTGTCAGGGGTCAGCTGTCATATTCGTCTCCTTTAGATTATGGTTTACTCCTGATCTACCTTAAAGAGAAATTCAGTTTCAACTGCTCGCGTGGTGGAGAAAAAAATTCAGTTTCGTGAGGAGGCCTTAATATTTAAAAGCCTTAAAACCTACACAATTTTCTGGTCTTATGCTTTAGTAAGCAACAATTCAAGCAGGGTAAATCTACAAAAGGGGGCTCGTAAATGCAAGAAATTTTCAAGTTTTTCGCTTCGTTTTTCGAACGATTGACATTATTTTTTCGCATTATTTCGCACAAGTATCCTTCAATACAATTTTATAATTTTAAAACCGTACAACTTCAGACTTCCCAAAATTTTCAACACAAATCTACGCATTTTTCCGGTCGTGAATTCCTGTAAACAACGATTCAAGCACGTTGCATCTATTACGCATAGTTTTCTGATAGAACGCTACTAGCTGGTAAACCCGACAGAGTTGTAATAAACTCTTTTTTTCTTTATTCGATCTCAACTTGTTTCTGCATGCATTGTTATAAAATAATTATTTCATGCTTTAGCTGTGTTAAAGCATGAATACTTACATGCGTATATCGAGTTATGGATGCACTTGGGAAGTCTGGATAGCACTCAAGAAGCTAGAGCTGCTCTCAGCTGTGCCTCGAGCGACTCTAGCGCTTCTCTCGTGCTCTCCAAACTTCCTACGTGTATCCATAACTCGATATACGCACGCAAAGCTTTGTGCACACTTTGAATTTTGCTGCAGGTGTTGTTTTAGTGTAATCGACCGAATTTTCACAACTTTATCACTCATCAACTTGTGTTCTACGTCTGAAATTTTTAACACTACTTTCAGTCAGCCTCAAACATTCAGTCAAATAATTGTTTTTATTGTATTCGTGAATCGTTAGTAAAGATGGGAGGATCTTTTCATGTCCACATGAATGAATCTATTTTATCTAAACGTGACCTGCGAGTGAAGAGCTGAATTAATTGTGATTTGGGAACCATTTCGCTCCGTGTGATGAATTTTCAGCTATTTTATTTTTTTGAAATGTAAGTATTGTTATCGGATGGTTTTGCTTATGTTTTGACCAGGGTTTTGACTGTACATGGATTTCATATGAATTGATAAAAGTCATAAGACAGACTCTAGGTAGTTTTTTAACTGATAAGAGAAGAAGTTAAATCCTCTTTTGTTGGTCAAGAATGGCAAATATAGGATATTAATTTTTGAACTTGGTTTTTAACTTCTGTGTTAAACGTGACCGTCTCGAATTTTGCGTAAACGTGAAAGAAGTTTGGATATAACTATGAAAAATCCAAATATTTTTACAAGACTGAATTTCACTCAGATAAATGCCAGGCTTTTACTTCTGGGGCAGATATTTCGTCCAAGATAGCAACAACGACATGGAACACAACTTTGTTTACCTCATTCAAACCCGCCACCATTTAGTTGACCGAGAAACTTCTGGGTCGAGTCGGGTTACAATGTTGTGTAGACCTGCCCATGGCACGACAACTGAAACTTTTCCAAGAAGTCAGCGAATCTATTTTCAAATGGTCTAATCGGGGAAGCTTGCCTGAATTGACCGACAGGAAGTCCGATTATCAGTTAATAGTGACAATGAAATATATGAGAAACTCGGGAGTGCAAAAATTAATGAAAGAGTACATAAACTTGACATGGTTTGATGCTACTCTGGCTTACAAATTTAATTAATGTAACCGAAGAAGTTATAATTCATAGACCCAACGTTTCGACACTCCTGTCTAGTGCCTTCATCAGGGGTGATCTAAACGCTGCAACAAGAGGTCCTTTTATATGATCACTAATTAGCGGCCTTTTTTCTGACGAGGTGTGAATAGGCGTCAGGAAGCAAACCGCCATCGTCACGATTTAAAGGAGCGTGGGCGGAGTTAATATGCCAAGCCTCCAAACAAAAGCGCTTGTGGTAACGCCGATTAGTGGTGATAATTTCAGAATTATCCCACCCAATTGTATGGTTAGTTAGGCATGTGTGCTCCGATAAAGCTGAATTTTCCTTTTTGCAAAAGAAAACCGCTTTTTGATGCTCTTTTTCGTTACCACCAGCGGCAAAGTAAATTATAACACCATCAGGTATTAAAAGTGTTTTATACCTGATGGATTTAGACAGTATAATACTCTGTACTGCAATGAACGTGACCTGCTATAGCCAATCAACTACCTGATCAGTTTGAAAAGTATCATGCTCTGTAATACAGTGTACGTGACAAATTGTAGCCGATCGGGCGTGAACAGAAATACCTGATGGGTTTGAAGAGTACTATGCCCTGCACTACAATGAACGTGACCTGCTCTAGTCAATCAGGCGTGAACACAAATACTTGATAGGTTTGAAGAGTGGTATGCTTTGCAATAAAGTGTACGTGACCGATTCTCGCCGATCGGGCGTGAACAGAAACACCTCATGGGGTTGAATAGTACTATGCCCTCTACTACAATTAACATGACCTGTTTCAGCCAATCAGACGTGAACAGAAATACCTGATGGGTTTGAAGAGCACTAATCAATATACTCTGAGTAATTCACTTTATTTATGTTTATTAGCTCAGAAATAGCCAGAGGGGCCAGACAAAATGAAGACAACATCCGTTTGGTGTTTTGTTTTTTCTGTCCTTGTGCTGTCTAAGACTGTATTTTCGAAAAATATATCTGGTAAGTGTCGAGTAATGCGAGGAATGCGTTAGGATTATTATCAAATTTCGACAGCATAGTTGCACTTATTCTTACCTATAAATCATAAGAACTACTTTTTTCTTAACTTTTTATCTATACATGCATCTACCTTGAATTTTTAAACACAATAAAATACGCTACGTCAAGAAACCAATCCTCAGATTTGTATTCTTGGGGGCAAACCCTTATCAAACTAATGCCCCCTTTCAAATCAGAGCCTAAACAGGTTTTAAAGCTCTTTTGTTAATATGGTCTAAATTGTTTTCTTCATAAAACTGCATGCTTAAAACCGATGTTGGTCTGCTTCAAATCGATGTTTGACTACTTGAAACCTGTGGGAAACTGAATTCAGTTTCTCAGTTCCCTGTTTCTGATTTTCATTCAGTTAAACCCGACTTAACATGTTTTGCTGGTGTTAGTGGGGTATAGGACTTCAACAGGTGTAATACTCGCGCCGTTTGATGCATTATCATCTGAGCTCTGCGGTGTTAAATTGAGTTAAGAAACTTGAGTACGTAGCAAGTTCAGCCGTTTACTCCACTGAAACACATTTATAAAAGTATTTTCATTAACCCGTCATATTAACTGAAATCAATCTTACATCAGCTTCTAAAATAAATACGATTTTTTCAGATTATTTAAGACTTTTTTCCCTCGTCTGATTCTTCCAATATCTACTTTTTTAAGGATCTGCGACTTCCCCTCAAAAGAAAAGTGTTCAACGGCCATTTTTTGCTGGTGGTAGTCCTCCAACAGGGCTACCTGGTACTTCTCAAGGGATCGAGATTCAGCAGACGCTGCCTTATGATCCTCTAGGCACTCCACCTTATTTTGTTTCTCTCTTTGACTCAACCACCAATACCCCGTTTTATTCAGCTTACAAAGTTACGCCTGCTCAGTCAACGGGCATTGGTAATGAAAGAAGGCCGGGTGGAACACAGTGGAGAGAATCCCCAGGTCTGGAGAGAGTCATTAAACATTAATAGCTGAATGATTTAGTCCACATAGTAAAACCTGTTCAGGCAAGGGACCTTAAGAAGGAAGAAAGGCTGGGTGCAATGAATAGGAGAAACCCCCAGGTTGCAGATTGTCATTGAACATCGACTTGATATTGAATATTGAACAGCAGTATGTTATTATTGAACCAACTCACCTATGTCCTCGGAATTTCACAGATTAATCAAGATCAAACTGCACGTTGTCGCACGGGGACCTTATCGTGAGCGTAGATGTGAGAATTTATTTTGTAAACTAATGCCCTATTTCTAGCTTTTTTTTTTCAACAAATAACAAACAATATAGTTCGTTACATATGCGATAGCTTTAGCTCTTTAGCATTAGAAGCATTTGTCAACCGACAAAGCAGAAAAACCTGCGTAATTTTATCATTTAAAGTCGAGTCTTCAAATCGTTTGATTCAGTTTTCGATTAGTTTACGATCTGCGGAAGAGGGGGGTAGAATCAGTAGAAAGTGGAAATAACGCATCACGAAATATAGGATAAGAACTTTAGGGGTTCCAGTTCCGAAAAGCAAAAAATTCACAGTTCACGGGATTTCAATTTCGTATTTTAACTGGCCTTGATATTTAAAAACACTTATCCCGTATCACGCAGTAACTCCTTTCCCCACCACGTTAAGCTAACAAGCTTTGCAGAGCACATAAACATCCTGTGCCTTTCCAGCAAGACAAGCCAAGCAATCAAGCGCTAATGATATAACGAAAATGCTATGCAGCGCGAAAATGAGAACTGTCCATCACCGAGCGCCGACCTCACCTATTTCTGGTCTGTGGGGCAAAAGAGTGAGTGATCTCTAGGATATTTCTTGCCTAACGGAACACCAAAATTGACTACATAATCCCACGGTTATACAAGAGTGGGGATACAGTTTTAAAACACTGGTCACCAGTCTTTTTAAAACTGCATAATCAGGATCTTTTTGTTTATAGTTCAATATCATCTGTGTTCACAGGCGTTCCTGAACTCAAAACAGCTTACAGAGAAGCAATTGAAGAAAACGGACGACGTCTAAGAGGACGAAGTCCAAACCAACAATTGACCAAAGGCCATTTGAATCCCTCAGCGATAAATTCCTTTGACAAAAAATTCATGATCGCCACCTATACTTTTACCAATGCAGTACCTCAGTTTGCAGCGTCGAACTTCTATCTGACGAAGTTTGAAAAAAAAGTTGAAGACTATGCTAAGGAAAATTGTGGCCAGAGAGATGGAACCCTCTACCTTTTGACCGGCAGATCAGAATATGGCCTACTCATTAGAGAGGGGAAGGCTGTTCAGGATTCCACAAATCAAATTCCTAAGCCCTTTCTGACGGATACGTTTGTGCAAGGTACAATAAGACTTGTAACTCCTCGTTCTATTTGGACAGCTGTTTGCTGTATATGGCAGTTACCAGGTGAGGAGAAAAGAGCAGAATCCTTTGCAGTGATGAGCAACAATCAAGACAAAAGGTCGAATGTTCATCAAACAGAAATGAGTGTACGCGAACTAGAGGAGCTCCTAGTGACACCACACGATGCCGAAGTAAATTTGTTTCCGGGGGAAGAGAAATGTCGACGACCTGAGAACTATCTACACTACGAAGAGAGTATCGATGAGAACAGACTGTTCTAAGTCAAGTAGATAAGTCAAAACCCCTGAATAACGAGAGACGTGAAGAATTGCCCTCCTCTTTGGCCTACACGTGTTTCCTTGGTAACAAGACGTTGAAATGATAACGAGATATCATTAAAAAAACTTTGGAGCCAAACTGCTTTTTTGTGTACAGACAGCTATTAATGGTGAATTCTAAAACAGCTGCCCCAGTCACCGAATCCCGACTCACCTCAGTCCACTCTTATCCTTGCCAATCCGCCCTAATCAAATCCTATCAATTCCTATTCACTCCAATCCTTGCTGACTCATTCCAATCCACAAAAGTCAGGACCAGTCTTGCTCGATCCTTCTAAATCCACCTATCTTTACCCCAGCTACGACGGAAAAAGAGAAACAATGCATGACAACCAAAGAAAGGTCTGCGTGGCATATTTGGGTGTGGATCTCGCTAAAATGTTGTTTGCTTGTCAACTTTAACACTCGTCCACAATTTCTCAATGGAAAGTACTCTCTTTTTACTTTCGACCAGAGCCCTTCCTTTTTTTTTTCTTGAACGTCGGTTTTCTGTGCAGTTTTACTGCATACAAAAAAAAAAAAGAGAATCTGTGGGAAGCTCGAAATAATACAACAACGTTCAAGCTTAAATCGTATTTTGATTTCATCCATGCATAAGTTTTGGGCAATGAACAATATTTTTTGTAGTGTTACAAGGCGTTACATTCTAAGTTTTTTTAACATGAACCCTCAGTACTATGATAAGAAAGACAATCAGCTATATTGACTAACATTCGGTCCCCTTGCCTATCTTTCTTTTGTTTTGAGACAATGTAAATTTTCAGATGAAAACATACGGAGAACATGAAAGTGAACAATGGGTAGAGAGTGCTCACAGGTAATATAGTCAAGCCAAAGCCAAACTGATCGATAGAGAAATATAAATTGATAAAGAATTATAGAAGAAAAATTAATGATGGGGTGCAAAACAAAAATATCACAAGCCATGTTGGCTCGGTCACTTCTTAGAAACACATTTAAAACGGTAGAAACAAAGTCTGTCGAACAACTTTTCTGACCAATGTTTTAAAGGCAGTGCTTTCAATAAGACCCAGCACCCGCCGGAGCTCCGGCGGGTATTCTGTTGTGAATCGCCGGGTATATTTCACAGCGTTCAAGTCGAATTCAAACTAAAAAAGAAAACAGAAAATAGTAATTAATGTATTATTGGACCATTCACCTTATTTGGATGGTTTTTTTTTCGTTGGGATAGCAAGAAAAATGTTACAATTTCGGTTATCTGTCTGTTTGATTCATTCATTTGCTAACGGTTTTTTTGCCGTTGGATGTAAACCAAGCCATGTACTTCTCTTTGTGTCGCTTGCTTTTGCTTAACTTAACTTCATTAAGCTCGTAGACATGGCGGAGAACTTTTCGGGGAAGCGTGTGCGCCAAACCGGGCTTTTTGAGTGCGGCATTGTCAAGAAATCTCGTGTGGTACAGGAAACAGTTTTGAATATGAAATATCTCTCATTAATTCAAATAATTTCATCAAAATATTTATAATTCCAATTTTTCATCGTTTTGTCATCGTGTTGTGCTAGATACTGGAAATGCGATTAGCGGCATCGAAGCCATTGGAAGCTCTAAGAAGACTCAAGTAACAACCAAAACAGGTACAGAAAATACTGTTTGTTTCTTTTGAGGGAATATATTGATTTAATGATCAAATTCTACAACAAATCCTGAAATTCAAATGACGAACAAACCATGTGCGATCTCACTACGGAGACTGGAAGTAGAGCTACAAAGTCTTCGTTACGTGGGCCAGGTAATAAAACGGCTTTGGGGTGTGAATGAGACGGCAGCTGATGCAGGTAATAGAGGGCCAACCAAAGCAAATCCAGTTCCGGCAGATGAGATTAAAAAGTTATTAATTAAATCCTTCCCTACTAATGCTAAAGTCTACAGCTTTTACAGCTGCCAAGCAGGCAAATGCGTTACCGTGAGTAAAGAAGATCAACAGCGAATGAAAGGGAGAGATCGTTTCCAACATCAGTGGATCTCGGATACAACCCTTTCCTACTATGAAAAAACCAGCTATCACTGGCTCCTCTTTCAAGGCAGAAAAGGAATGTTCTGCATTATATGCCGCAAACATGACACTACCAATCCACAAAACAAAAGTAAGAAATTCAACACAGGCCCTCCATAAGATATAAGCGGAAAACGGTTGAAGAACATGCAAGCCACCAACAGCGTTTAGCAGCCGTGGAGGCTGCGCTTCTGAGCAGAGTATCGGTGATTCAGCATCAGGTCAACTACAGGGGAAAAGTCAGAAAAGCTGTTTATTACAATACCTTCCTCAGTCTCTACTGGGCAGCAAAGGAAGAACTTGCTCCACCCCAACTAAATGGCTACTCCAACATTTGTTATCAATACGGCACTCTTATCAGCCCTTACCCCCGTCTTCTTGAAATAGCAGAAATTTGCCTTTCACTACCTGTCTCCAATGCATGGCCTGAAAGAGGGGCGTCCGCGGTCAAGCGGTTGAAGTCACGATTGAGAAGTACCCTAAACAACGACATGCTCGCTCTCCTAATGCACGTGAGTATCAATGGGCCTGAACTGTGTGCAGTCAGTGTGACAACCTCATTGCAGAAACTGAAACACACAGAGTTACTCTAGAGCAGAAACTGTATTAAGTAATGATCAACAAATGAAATCGCCATTCAACCGCATGCATATTATTTTTGCATGCAGAGTGTTTCATTTTACTAACTGTCTACGTTAAAAGTTAGCAGGATTTTACGTGACCCTTTTCATCAAGTCTTTGTGTAGACGTTTCACAAACTACATGTAACATGACATAATTTCGTTGTTTGTCTTAACACTGTAATTCTTACTAGTGAATTTCTATTACTTAACGTTTTGAATGCCGACTTTAACGGAAAATAAACTCTGTCATGACCTCATGTGTTTCAATGACAACACAATGACAATTTCTCTGTGGCTTACGTATTATTTTCCTCGAAAAAGGTAAAACAGCCTTTACAATGATCACAATTTGTAAACATTCTCTCTAGAGGGAAATTGTTGTGGGCTTCTCGTATTGCTCTCCGGCGGGTGCTGTACCGAGGTAACCACCTACTTCAAATCTTAATGAAAGCACTGGAATACATTATGAAATTGCAGTTTTCAGACCAGAAACTCGACCATAGTACAGAGAACCCACCAAATTTTTATTTATAAATGGATGCGAACCGTAAAGTTAACATTTCAAGCGCTTTGCACGATCTACCTCACGGGGAAATTCAGTTTCAACTGCTTGCGTTGTAGAGAAAAAAGAATTCAATTTCGTGAGACGCCCTAAATATTTATAGGCCTTAAAACCCCCGTAATTTTCTGGTCATAGATTCTAGTGAGCAACAATTCAAGCAGGGTGAATCTACCATACGCGGCGCGTAAATACAAAAAAAAAGGAAGTTTTTCGCTTCGTTTTTCGAACGGTTAATATTATTTTTAAGTGTTATTTCCCACAAGTATTTTTGAACTGAATGTTTAAATTTTAAACCGTACAATTTCAGAATTTACGAAATTTAAACACAAATCTACGGAATTTTCTGGCCGTGAGTTCTAGTAAACAACGATTCAAGCGCGCCGAATCTACTACGCATAGTTTTCTGGAAGAACACGATTACCTGGTAAGCGCGCCTTGTTTCTGCATGCTAGGTTTTTCACCTTCTTGCTGTCTTGAAAGCACAAGGATTGAAATGTTGAAATATCCTTTCGTCTCGATAAAAACTCAGAAGCTTATTTTCGCTGTAGTTAAGTTTACTTGTAGAAGTCCCTTCCATCAGGGATTTAACACCGTCAAAACAATCCTGTTGATTTATTCGCATCCGCCGCACTATCACCGGTCGCTGCATTTAAGTGCGGAGTTAAACTCAAAATTTTTTCAGAAAATGCTATCACAGATTCCCTTGAGGGAAATCAATTACCATAACTTATCCAGTGCATCCAAATGTAAAGATTATAGCTTTATGAGCTTTTAGAGCTCTTTTTGAGCCTCTTTGTAATCAGCTGTGAGTTTTTATGAAATGAAACACTTCTAGAACCTCTAATTCCATATTTGGGCAAAACTTGCACCCTTGCTTCTGATCGGTCGTTTAATAAACCCCAGCTTGTGTTCGGCAATATAGGGGAATTTAGACGCTTCAAGGTCATAAGCTTGTGGCACTATGGATAACCACTCGGTAGCAGATCAGACCAGTAGCGAGGATCATTCATCCTCAGTTTAACCAGGACATAATCATTTACGTTGTTAGAACTTTACCTAAAGAATGTAGTTGAGTCTCTAAATCATAATTCGATTCAAGTTATAGAGCTAAAAGATTGCCTTCCTCGTTTTGAAAGCAAAAGCACTTAAAGTTCCGTGTAAGAATCAGAATACGGACTGAGAGTGCGATTCTTTTAGTACCCTAAATTTTCCTAGCTTGGTGGATTGTTTAAGCCAAGGCGTTAACTCGATCCGTATCGCTATCGTCACGAACTCCTACTTCAATGCTGGCAAAATCAGGTTTCCTACTACCTTGCAAATCCTGTTAGGTGATTTGTTTGAGTAATTTCTCTTAACATGTTTGCTGGATAATGTATGGATATTACAACGGGAAGTAACATGCATATCACATCTGGGAGTTAATGGGTCAAGGCTACAAGATTATCATGCACTGTACCCAGCAGTTGGGCATGGACACAAATCATGGTTTAGGGTGAATATGTATCCAAAGTATGTTAACATATGGATCATGTAACCAAATAAAGGGACGTGGGTGAGCATGTACTCACATTGTGGCTAATGTGGTTGATCAGGTAATCACACTATGAGGACAGGATGATCAAGCATCCCAATGAAGGTAAGCAGATGATTCCAAACCCATATTAAAAGTACCAAGTGAGTATGTACCTGAATTATGGGCACTGGGTAACCTTCAGTAAATCCTACAAATTCTTCTTCAAAATTAATGTCAATTACAGCACTATTAGTATGATAACTTACATGTAAAGACATGAAATTAGTTCTTTTAATTTCTATTTCCTTCACTGAACCTTTAATTAACATTTAGTGGATGTTTTTGATCCAAGTTCAAGTGATTAATGTAAGTTGCTTCTTCCCACCATGCATCCTTTTGTATCTAACTGTCAACAAAATCCCTTTTGAATTGTATATTAAGGTTTTTATACTTCACATTTTCAGCAGTTTTTCCACACAGCCCCTGACACTTCAATATGCATACAGTGTTGGATAAAGAAATGACGACAAAAAAGTTGACTACCTGGGGTACCAAAGTTTTGTTTTGCTTTGCAATTACCCCTGCAGTGATCAATTAAATAACAGCAGTTTACGCACTTGCTAAATGTGAGAATACTGTCTGGTAGATTTTCAGGATGGGAACATTATTCTACAAGACAGTAAAGATAAGATCACATCTCAGTTTGGTGTTTTAAGTATTCAGAGGTTCCCATTTACTCTTTACATGAAGCCTAATTGGATGTTTTTTGTTTGTTTTTTTTTCCCCAGTAAATTGTTTGAGTTAATTTTTTTCTCATTTGTGATTAAAGATGATAAGATCTTTTTCGTGTCCTTAACAATGAATTTCTTTTATCTAAATATGACCTGTGAATGAAGAGCTGAATTAATTGTGATTGGGGTACCATTTTGCTATGGTCAAGTTTTGATCAGGGTTTTGACTGTACATGGAATTCATATGGATTGGCAAACATCATAAAACAGACCAAATGTGGTTCTAGAGAAGAAATCAAATCCTCTTTTGTTGCATAAGACTGGTTAAGACTTGCAAAAAAAAGTATATATAAATTAATAAATTCTTTTTTTTAGTGTGTGTGTCTTAAATGTGATCATCTCCAATTTTGCATTAACTCGAAAGAACTTGGGATGTTATCTGTGATGGGTAAAAAAGTCCACATGTTTTTAAGTGAATTTCCCATAGGGGTATAGAGGACCATCTATTCAGATTGTACTATTTCCATGTGTTTCTTTCAATAAAACCACAAAATTATCAGGTAACAGTGACATTAAAAGGGAGTGGATGGGGTATTAAAAAACCCCATTGAATAAAAAGAAAATCTGACAATAAAGGACAGAAGGTAAATTTTCAATTTTATAATACAACTTTAGTCCTTTTTTAACACTGCAGCTGCCGGAGCTGCAGAGGCTTTTTATATAAATTTATTCACAGTGTAACTGCATAGAGAAGCCATTCTGCATCTATAATTCAAATGAAATAACTGCTGCGCCCCTTCAAGTTCTCTATAGGAAATTAATGTGTCTAAGTACCAATTAAAGTGAGAATTCCTTCACTAGAAAATATCAGCGTTATTACGACATTTAAATTGTATGCACTTAATAAATACCTCTTAGAAGGATGAGCAAGGACAATGAGCATGACTAAGCTCTAAAACTTTTTTCATGAACCTGTGGCTTACATACATTTTTATTACATAGAATTTTAAAACGTCGGTAAATTTACAGAAGTTTCAATTAGCACGCATTTAGTGTAACCATGTAACTAAAATAGATGTACTTTGAAAAGTTTATTATTCATAGCTCACAAAAACACGAGTAGGGCTGGAGGGAAAATTCAGATAACTCCCAGGCTGTAAGAGAGCTATTCTGTAGAATGCAACTCTTTCATTTATAAAATACTGGCCTTTTCTGACCTTCCCATGACAACAACCAAGGTAAATTTTGCTCATACAATTACATACAACACAACCAAATATAAAGAGCAACTCACCCGGTTCGGACAATTCTCCTATGCCTCATGTCAAATTGAAACTTTCTCTTGCTGAATTAAAATCCCATTATGCTTCCAACGTCAAAAAAGGGGCCATTTTCAGTTTGTACAAGAAGCTTTTTGACTTCTGCGGCTGATATTTCTTCCAAGATAGCAACAACGACATCAGGGACAACTTTGTTTACCTTATTCAAATCCGCCGCCATTTCGTTGACAGAAACTCCTGGGTCGAGTCGGGCTTACCACGTTGTGTAAGCTTTTTTAATAAAGAGCGATAACTGAGATTATTCCGAGAAGTCAGCAAGGCGAATCTATTTTTAAATGGTTTGATAGGGAAACCTTTCCTGAAGTGTACGAAAGGAAATCCGATTATCAGTTAACAGAGTCAGAAATATACGAGAAACTCGGGAGTGCAAAAATTAAATTAAGAGCACATAAACTTCTCATTGATAAATACTTAGACAAAGTTTTTTATGTCAATATCTTATTTTCCTGTTTTTTTGACTGCAAATATCATCTGCATTTGCTATTATTTTCGCTGACCGTCATGGCCTTTCTTGCGTGCACGTGCGAGCCAGTTCATATAGAACACTCTTTCGAGTTTCTCTGGGTGGTGTCGGGCTTAGGTGTGTAGGTCTGGCTGAAAAGATATCAGCACGCTGCAACACGGGTTCCTATGTTTTCTACTTTTTCTTTATTCATTCTCTTCCTTGCATTATCACACATTTATGTTTTTTTATTCCCTCAGCGCGTTCCCTCAGATTTGGAAGCAGGCTATGAAAAGTCAATATCGACCAGAGCTGAAATCCTTTTCTATCACTATTTGTTTCAGAGAACCCCCGTTATTTGTAACTTTATTTCTCAAGAGAATGTGTTTTTATTTGCTATTTCTTTCCATTAGAACATGAAACTAGGTCCTGATAAGTTTTTTTGTTTCGTGACTCCCAAAAACTGTTTGCGACAACATTAATTGAGAAATCAAAGGCAATTACGCCTGAGAAATTCGCTTGTAGCCTTCTACCCGCAGAAGGCAAATCCATATAATGAAACGTTCTAAGACCTCTGTAAACTAAAGAAATTGCGTGGTGTTAAGGGTTAAATATTTACACTAAATCTGTGACCCTCAAACGGATCACGTACTCGTACATGTAACGTCCGGAAAATGTCACGCATGTATAACGCTTTAGGCGCACCTGGCGAATTCTATCCACTGGCTTCAATAGTAAAGAGAAAACTTATTTACCATTTGTATACGAGCAAGCTTTTTTACCCTAATTGAAAATATCCTTGATGAAGTCTACTATTGTCAGACGAAACGCGTGGGAGATAAATACAAGTTTTTGCTTTCTCAGTTCGTGCAGTGATGCTCACTAGTTTGTTCAGTCAGAAACGCTTTTAATGTGAAGTCACGTGGGTATACAGCTTTAAAAGAACATTTGAAAGACGTCGATGTATCCCAAACATGCGTTTCGTCCGAGAAGAAGCTTATTCTAGCGCGTATTGGTTTATTTGGAGATACGAAGGCCGCGATTACACGATATACCTCAAATATCGTGCACAACTTAGTGTGAGATTTAGACCTTGGGATTCTTAAATGCCAGTATCCTCCTTATAAAAATCGGAGACTTAAAGTTGAGAGAGAGGTGAATCTGCAGATGGCAGAAGAAATCAAAGCTGGTGGCGAGTCTTCCTGGTGGCAAGGTGACAGTAAACCTAAACTGTTATCTTAAGTCGGCAAGGAATAAGGAAGAAGGGTAAGAAGAGCGCTTATCTGAACATTAGTTTTCCTAACTGGTGATTTGTGATTGAGATGAACTTTATATCATATGATTGCCAGGGATACGCAGGTACTGTAGAGGCGCTCACATAAATAGAGGTGGGCGATCCTCCCTCTGACTTAAGAAATGCGACAAGTTTATAGCGCAGACCACCTCGCACAGTTTGGAGTACCTCTGGGTCTCACGGGGCTCATCACATTAGAAACCTTCAGCAAAATAATCGTAGAAGCGGGTGGTTATCAGCAACGTGCACCGATTTCTGAACGCGGGTCATCGCGAGAACTATACCCAATCCGTCACAGACAGAACAAGAAAGCGAGATATTCTTGCTAAAAGGAAGGATGTATCAAAACGTTTCAGTCATTGGCTGCCATCCAAAAGCACCCTAACAAAGACAAACACAGTGAAGCTGACAAAAAAAAAATCCGCCTATGATAAGATCAAGAGGAAATGGACGAAGACCGGCTTACCATTCTATAGGGGATGGCTACGTTCAAGGTCGGACCTCAGGTAAAATTCTGGCGAACAATCCCCAACTAGCCAAGTGGACTTTCGATGGTCTCTTCGGAAAACACAAAAAACAGCCATCTTTTCTCAGAAAGCAAAGAATTATCTCCTAGACGTGTGCTGGACAGGGGAGGAAACTTGTAAGGCAACCGCCTCTAATATGACTTCCCAAATATCGAGTTTAAGAGATGACACCAGCCAGAAATGTTGTCTAAGAATGACCGGTTGATACAACAGCAAATCGCTCGATACTTTAGCTGGTTATCTATCGTAACAAAAATTGGTTTATTGACGAGGTCCCCCTCTGTAAATATGAATGAGGACGAAGAGGCCGATGCCAATGATCTAACTTCAGAAGTCGAAACGGACCGAACAAGGCAGAAGATAAGGAGGGACCTTGCAAAATTTAGACGAAGACTGCAGGAGAGGGTACAGCTGCTATTAGGCTAAAAAAAATAATAATAATAATAAAGACATTTGCATCTCACTTTTCTTTCTTATTCATTGTCTTTGCTCACGAAAACAACTGAATATGTCTTGGGATTTCATCAAGTGAAATTTGCAGGAAGCCTACTGATCAAATTACTGCTGGCTCATTCTTAATTAATTTTACAGGTCGCGTAATTAAACGCCGGCAACACTCGATCTAGAGAGATGTAGATATTTT
The DNA here is from genome assembly GCF_964200805.1 of Pocillopora damicornis. NCBI lineage: Eukaryota > Metazoa > Cnidaria > Anthozoa > Scleractinia > Pocilloporidae > Pocillopora > Pocillopora damicornis. Next base: position 16,682,831 of record NC_142673.1, on the reverse strand, counting down.
ACGATCGAAGCAGGCAAATAATCATAGAGATCTGCAGATTATTCTGAAATTGTGATCTAGCAGACTGCATGAACAACGCGCTTGTATAATTCCTACGGAGAGTCTTCGGGTCACGCAACAGATGTTAAGTTAGCGGAGTTCTGCATGGAAATGTTCGATGGCGGTAAGTGACAACGAAAACACTATTTTAGTTTTATTTTCGGAATAGAAGCACAGTTTTTAGCCTAATAGAACTATTGATATTTGCTCTAGAGCGAGAGCGCAGAATTTCTCGTCTGTAAAAGCCGAAGTTGTAGCACACTGAAACTTGTTGTAATATCAACCAACACGCAGCATGTGACTTTAAAATCTCCTAAAATGAGAAGTGATGATAATAAACAATCAAATTATAGACTAATGAATGTTTTGTGCCGTACAAAATCCATATCTGCTGATTTTAGCAAATCTCCAAAGTAACAAACGACTGAAGAAAGAAACACTACGATTTTCTCTTCGATTTTTCGCCTACATGCATTTCTCTAAACATGAAATTTTCCATTCCTACAAAAAATCTCGAAAGTTTTTCACATTTTTTACCTTTCTTGATTAATCATCTTGTATAAAGAGCTAAAAAATGTAGGTTTATTTTTTCAAGTGACCGCCTAGAGCAAGAATTGCGTGACAAGTGTTGTTGAGAGAAACTTGTCACAGTCGCAGATTTTAAAAGCATCCAAGGCAAAAATACGGTAGTGCTCAAATATTTTTTTGATGATTTTCATAGATGAAATAATGGGTTATAAAGAGTAATTAAGATTAGTGTTGTAGCTTTTTGGAAACGGGAGATATTTGACCTCAAAGTTATCAAATATTTGGATGAATCGAAAAGTCTAAAAACACAGTCGTATATTTACCCCTGTTGATTGACAAGCCGTCAATCAAATTGACAGATACTTGCGGTGGACATTAACTAAAGGTGTAAAAATATGTGTGCAAACTCTCAGAGTAACTGGTTAAATAACATCGCAGTGAGAGCTTCATACATTTTACCTATTTTGAAGCGATTTCCCAAGAAAAAAAACCAAGAAAAACTGGGGGGGTGGTCTATCTCCCCCCGGAATAACCCAAAACAGGAACAAGTTTGTCGTTTTGAGTTTTGGGGCAGACCCTTTAAACTGGCAAAGTTTCATTGAAATCGGTGAGATGGCATGTAACACGACTGCCCGGTGCTCTCGTGGACACGCTCTTAAGTTACCATGTTCTTCACAAAGAAAATGAGTTAAGAGTTAAAAGTTCAGGTGAATCGTTTGAAAAACGTAATTATCTTCCCGGCCTCACATCGCTGTAATTTTACTCTCCACAAGTCAAAGTGAAACTTTGTTCTGGGATCCTTTTGGGAACAGCGTTTGTAATAACTTCAGTTGATAATGCAACATGTGCTGGGAAAGAGGATTCCTCTGCTTCTCGTAAAGACCAAGAAGATCGAGCATGTGCCACGCCGATTAGTTCCGGGTTCCTGCGCGATCCAAGTACGGGTCGATTTTCGACATCGAGCAAAACAGGAAAGGCAAAACAAAAAGCTAATGGCTAATAAAAACATCAAAGCAGGAAAAGCTAAAACGAAGTTGATGATGGATTCCAAACAAGAAAGCCTTGATGAGTCAAAAAAAGTAAGAAGAACTAGTTTGGTAAGTTTATTGTAGGTGCTGCAAATACTGTTTATAGTGAACGTTACAAATTATAAATCATCACGAAACTACCTTCCAGGGCGAAGATACAATTTATTGCTACTGTAGCGGTCGTTATTTGTTTAACTTTCAGAGGCTAAAAACTGTGGATGATTTTCCACTTGGCACTAGAATTGTTGATTTGGAAGTAGTCAGACAGGGACTTCAAAGGTGTAGTAGTTGTAAACAAGATACAAGAAAAATACTCATAAAATTTTGCAGTAACCATTTTCCACTGTCCATATGTATAGTGGTGAGAGGTGGCAAATAATTTTTTAGGCAGGTATCTAAATACACAGAAGATCGATTTTTCTAATTGTTGTAGTACTAGCAAAATTTCAATGGTAAAAAGGCCATTCATTGATGATGCAGAAACTGGCACAAGTAATTTGGTGGACTTCCATAGATTTCATACCAGTGATCATATTTAAATGTTTTAACAACTTGTCTATGTAATGACCTTTCTCTTCTTGCAAACACTATAATTTTGTCACGAGATGGTTTCTTAAATGCAAATCCCCATACCGTAATAGGATATCTAGAATTAAAATCCCTCATTTTTATAATTTTAAATGAATTTCAAATTTATTTTTCTTAGGCCCCTTGCCCTTTAGTCAGTTGTATGGTGAAAAAAAGTTTGGTCTTGCAAGCATCTTCATGGTAAACTGTCTGTTCTGCGTTGCACAAAATAAAATCTCCTCATCAAAGTCTCACAAAACATACCACAGAGGGCCACAAGCATTTGATGTTGACACTAGGGCAGTACTTGGTGCCTTGCATGCTGGTGTTGGACACACCCATCTAAGCGCAATAACATCAACACTAAACATTCCATCTATAAGTCATGTTTCATTCAAGACAAGAGAACTGGTGACGATGACATCACAACTCATTCTCACATACGCGAAAAAGTTCCCTATGACGTTGAAAAGCAGTCTGATATCATTCATACAAAACGGTCCATGACTTCGAGGCTGTACAAGCTCAAGTCAGAAGAAAAATTTCCAGGCTGCTCCACACTTTCAACAAAAGTGATTAATTACTTAGGAAAATGTTTTGGATATTGTGTGGCCCAAAACAAAGATAATGCAGATTCACTTCAAGCAGCCATAAGAAACATTGTGCCGCATGCATTTAGGAAACATGAAAAGAGTGATGAATTATGGTGTCAGTTCAAAAATGATCCGCAAAGTTATAGACACAGTGATGGTGATGCATTGGAGGCAGCCTTGAATGCTATTTTTGGTGACTATTGAAGAGATATTGTAGTTAAAAAACTAGCCCTAGCAATAAATTCACAACGTAATGAAGCCTCTAAAAATGTCGTGGGGTCAAAAAATCCCAAAATCAGGTTTTACGGTGAGCGTGACAGTAACGATTTTCGGGTTGCATGTGGCGTTAGTCAGACAAATGAAGGGAGAGATTATTTCAACCAGACTTTAAGGGAAGTAAATATACAGCCTGATGATCACTGCATCGCTCATAACAAAGCTACAGATCAGAAGTACTTAAAAGATAAAATAAGAAAATATTCGATCTTATTCAGGAAGCGACGATCACAACCACATCGTGATAAATTGAGTGCAAACAGCAGAAGTGAGGCTAGAGAAGGCACCACATACCAAACTAGTGTTGGTCTAAATTTGGACATAACAGCAAACGATTCCATTATAAGATTACTTCAGTCAACTTTGTCTGTGCCAAAACCTAAGTTTTTGGAATACGAAAGGATGGTACCACCGTTTAAAAAACGCCCAGTACAAACAAAAGTTTGTTTCAACAACTCAACTAAATATAAATTTGTTGTATTCGATACATAGACAACTTCCTTACGTAAAGATGCAGAAATTTGTCAAATAGCTGCAATTACAAAAGGAGGAAACACCTATAATAACTATATATTATTATTATTATTAGTATACTACCAATCCACAACATCAGCCACTATGCATCCTGAGTAAACAAACTTACAGTCAAAATCACAAATGGCCGGAGAACATTATTCAAAGGAAACGCTCCTGTGAAATCTGTACCTCTAAGCGAATGCCTTGCAAATATCGTAAATTTCCTCTCTGGTGTTGGCCCAAGTAGCACAACTCGCCACACTGTCTTGATCGGTCAAAATCCTTCTGTTTTTGACACTCCCATGCTATTGCAATGTGCTGGACTGGATTTCAAACAAATGCTTTCTTCGATGAACGTTTCCTTCGCAGTCAGCCTTCACCTCGTCAAAAACACTTACCAAAAGTGGACACAAGTCGCTCAATCCAGGTGAAAAGCGTCCAAAAGCAATCTTCCATCTGTTTTTAAGTCACTGTTTGACGAAAATTTTCAAGCACACAATGCTTTAGAAGATGTATGTGCTCTCAGACGCGTACTTTTTGAATCCTCGCTCAGGTTGACAGAAGCAGATATCGTAAACAGCAACAATCTAAAGCCGGCCTCCTTCGCCTTCGAATAAATGGTGTACTTGGACGAACGTTTAGTACGTATGCAAACGTTCAAGGATAAACTCTTCTCACAAAGTGGCAACGGGCTAATAAAGCAAAGCCTAATTCAAAAACTTGCCGAAAGTGGCCTTTCCAGGATCTTCGCCATTTATACTCAACTGGTGGAAAAGAAGCATTAGTGGCAGTTTTGAGTCGGGCGCTAACAGGAGCTAATCGATCCACGCCACGAGGAACAAAAGAACTGACGACTTTAGCAAAAATTATTCATCATTTCGGAGGCAAATGACACCACAGTCATTAACAAACACCATTCATCCAAAAGGTAACAGTTTCTAGCCAAAAAAAATTGAAAACAAGAAAACAGGAAGATGCGAACATAGAATGTCCCGTGCGTCTTGCATGTTCTCTCTCGCGTACAGCCTCTGGGTAAGCGCAGTTGCCTACCTTGTCGTGTCAAAATGTTTGGAAATTTGAAACTTTCGACGGCATTATTTCCGCTTTCGCTGAATAAATTTTTTCCCCTTTTGGCATGTTGTCTTCGCTCCGCCCAATGTCTTGAGAGCGACTTTTAAAAATTCTGTCGACAGAGAAAAATATTAAGAATGAATTCCAAAACGCGGGGATTTTCCGAAAAATTTCCGACAGAATTTTATTTACGTTGGCTCTCAGGTAGATTGCATAATGCCAACGCTGTATGCAAAATTTAAACACATTTTACCGTGGATCTGTCGAGGGAGTTGTATCAGAATATATCTTTTTATCTAATTTAGTCGTTCGTGTGGTTGTTTCTGCGGAGAAAAAGACACGTCTCATAAAATTGACTTTTTGCGTCCTGATTGTTTCCAAAAAAGTTGTAATTTTTCAGCAGGAGACAACTTGCTTTCAGTCTCTCAAGAGAGTAAATCCGTCTACTAAACGAGCCGACTACACGAAAATTGACTATGAGAGTAAAAACCCTTCCTTCAAACAAACTACAATGTTTGTCTTTGAAAAAGAAAAAGCTTGTACAAAGTCTAATTGACAAACCCTAACTTTGTGCGCACTTTGAATTTTGCTACAAGTGTTATTTAAGTCTAATCGGCAGAATTTTCACAAATTTCTCACTCATCAACTAAAAAGTGTGTAGCTATACGTCTGAAATTTAAACACTACTTTCATGCCGATCAGTCAGTATCAACCATTCAGTCCAAGAAAAGTTATAAGTAAGTCAGTTCTTGAAAATATCATTCCCCTCAGTCTAGTTAACTTCTGATCACAACTTTTACAACTCTCGAAAACTCGAAGGAAATTGTAGGTTTGCCATTCATATTTATCACCTTGCTGACTCGAAAGCACAAGGATTGAAATGTTGAAATATCCTTTTGTCTCGATAAAACCTCAGAAGCTTATTTTCACTTTAGTTAAGTTTACTGGTGGAAATCTCTTCGATCAGGGATTGAACATCGTCAAAACAATCCTCTTGATTAATTCGCATCCGCTGCGCTATCACCGACCGCCACATTTAAGTGTGGAGTTAAACTCAAGTTTTTTTTGAGAAAATGCTATCCCACACTCCCTTAAGGGAAATAAATTACCATGACCTATCAAGTGCATCCCAATGTAAAGATTACACCTTAATCTTCCATTCTTTTAAGCTTTTCAATACCTCTTTGTGATTAGTTGTGAGTTTTTACGAAGGAAAACACTTCTTGAACTTCTAATTCAATATTTGGGCAAAAATTGCCCAATTTTTCGGCCGACTAATAAACCCCAGCTTGTTTTTAGGTAATATAGGGGAGTTTGGACGCTTCTAGGTCATAAGCTTGTGGCACTATGGATAACCACACGGGAGCAGATCAAACTAGTAGCGAGGATCATTCATCCTCGGTTTAACCAAGGCATATTTACGTTGTTATCAACAGCAGCACCAGGGATCTGAACTTTAGCTAAAAAATATAACAGACAGAGTCTCTAAATCATATTTCAATTTCAGTTATAGAGCTAGTTGATTGCTTTTCTCATTTTGAAAGCAAAAGCACTTACACTTTCCACGTCAGAATCAGAATACGGAATGAGAGTGCGATTCTTTTTGTACCCTAAATTTTGTTAGCTTGGTGCATTGTTAAGGCCAAGGCGTCAACTGAATCTGTTTCGCCATCGTCACGAACTGCTACTTCGTTGCTGGCAAAATTAAGTCTCCTAATAACTCGCAAATCCTGTCGTGATTTGTTTGAGTCATTTCTCTTGACCTGCATGCTGGATAATGTATGGATATTACAAAGAGAAATTACATGCCATTCACTTTAGGGGGTTAATGGTCAAGGCTACAAGATTATCATGCACTGTACCCAGCAGTTGGGTATGCACATAAATCATAGGTTGGGGTGAATATGTATCCAAATTATGTGAACATATGGATCAGGTAACCAAATAAAGGGAAGTGGGTGAGCATGTATTTACATTGTGGCTAATGTGGTTGATTATCTAATCACACCATGAGGAAAGGATGATCAAGCATCCAAACTGAATGAAGGTAAGCAGATGATCACAAGCCCATATTATAAGTACCAAGTACGTATGTACCTGAATTATGGGCACTGGGTAACCTTCAACCCAAATCAAAGGTAGAGAGTGATTATGTGGTAAATCCTACAAAATTTTGTTGAAAAGCATCGTCAATTACTGTTAGTAATTATGATAACTTACTGAATGTAAATACATGAAGTTCGTTCCTCTAATTTTTATTTCCTCCACTAAACTTTTAATTAACATTTAGTGGACACTGGTGATCCACTTTTGTGTTAAACGTGATCGTCTCAAGTTTTGCGTAAACGTGAAAGAATTTTGGATGTTATGTATGACGTGTAAAGAAGCCAAGTATTTATATATGCCAGGCTGTATGAGAGCTATTCCACAGGTCAGCCTTTGCCGACCTGCCCAATAAAACAACCTAGGGAAATTTTGCTCATGCAATTGCATTCAACACAATCAAATATAAAGAGTAATAACTCACCCGATTCGGACAGTTCTCCTTTGCTTCATTTCAAATTGAAATCTGCTCTTGCTGAATACACCTATCATGCTTCCAACGTCAAAACAGGTGTCATTTTCAGTTCGCACAGGAAGCTTTTTTACTTCTGGGGCAGATATTTCGTCCAAGACAGCAACAACGACATAGGAGACAACTTTGTTTACGTCATCCACACACGCCGCCGCATAGTTGACAGCGAAACTCCTGGGTCGAGATAGGTTACCACGTTTTGTAAGCCTGCTAATAGCGCGCAACTGACGTTATTCCAAGAAGTCAGCGAATCTATTTTTTAAAATTAATGGTCTAATAGGGGAACCTTACCTGAATTGTACGACAGGAAATCCGATTATCAGTTGATAGTGACGATGAAATGTATGAGAAACTCGAGAGTGCAAAGATTAATGAAAAGCCGGAGTACTTAAACTTCTTATAGCTAAGCGGTTATAGACCAAAATTGTTCAAATTAATGATAAAAGCATGAAACTTTGCCACAAAACTTATGACCCTAAGACTAACATTTTCTGATATAGGGTCAGTCCAAATTAACTTCTGGTGACGAGAACCATGCATGTTAGAAACTGGCTAACATAGAAACGAGGCTAAGAATAAAAGAATCCTCTTTAACGACATTGCTTAGGAAAATTTGCGACAAAAGCCTTCAAACATAAGAACCGACTCATTTTCTATCCATTTGTATCCATCTTATGCTATTATGGTACTATCCTCTTTGATATTTATCATAATGTTTGGGTGCCCTGAGGTTAAACGTTAAATATATCTGTTTACGTTATTTTCTGAATCACGATTGGTAAAACTTGTTTACCTTAGAAACAACAAGCTTATGTCTTTGGCTGATTTGACGTTCTCGTCCGTTACTTTATTAAAATTAACCAGCTATTATAAATAAGCTTTGGTTAACAGATTTGGGATACTTGTAGTAAATTGTTCAGCTACACCTCTCTGAACGGCGCTTTGGGTGAGATCCTAAAATGTTCTCCTATCTAACCAAAATTCAACAAATGATTAATGTAATGAATAATTCTTAGTCGATCTACTCTGGTCGTCAGTGACACCGTACTTTGTAAATATTTGTGGCTGTTAGAAGTTGCCGCCACAGTCGCACAAACCAGAACATGCCGAATTAGCCTTTAAGAACTTGCATGGTTCTCTACATGAGGCTCTGCATCCACATCAAATGAGTTCGCTGTCCAGAATGGCGACCAGTAGTTGCTGAGCTGTCGCCACCCCCAGGCTGATGGGCTTGGAAGCACTGGCTGATAAAGGAGGGTTTGGCACCATACGTAGCCTCCTTGGAACACTGCTCTTTTGACGTGTTGCTCAAGTCACGATCCAGTGGGAGGGATACTGTCTAAGCTTCTAGACCTCTTTTAAAAGAGCTTTTGTTGCGCCTCGTTTACTTTCGTAAGGCTGCTTTACGGTTATATATAAGGACAACAAACCTCTCAAGGAAAGCCATGTATTCCTCTGTGATCTCTTGTGGTGATGCTTTGAGGACTTTTAGCACTAGCGTCAGTTGAGAAAACAAGTTCCACACATCCTAAGCCGTTTTCTTTCCACGCCCTCTAAAAAAAGACGAAACAGTATCACACCCAATTGGTGCATGGAAAATTGGTAGGGTCGAGGCCTTATCAGGACCCAGGGATATTGCTAGGATATTTTGTACATTCTTTCCAGATCCATAGGTGATCCAGAGTTCATCTGTTGGAGGAGTGCTAGCCACTGAAATAGCAAGTACAACAACATCGGTATCATTGTTTCTAATTCTATTTCATCGATGTCCGCTTGAGGCTGCATAGAGTGCCTCGACCGTAAGGCGAGTATCTTCCTCTTCATGTGTGCAAGGCGCAAGTAAGCTCATCTCTGTTCTTTCAGTACTCGATAGGATATTCTTGTCATAGGTAGAGTAGATGCTCTTATCCTAGGGAACCTTCAGTGAAACCACTTTAAATAAAATGAATATAAATATTTGTGATTAAACCACTCATAGAAAGCCTTTTCAGTCAGCAGGAATTCTTGTTGATGTTAGTATATTGCTCCTTTGTCCAGAACCCCTCTTTTCTCGCAGCGATCTCTTCAGTGAATCATCCTGATAGACATCCCAAATTAAGTCAGCCCTTCTCGCCGTTGATCTCTGCTGATGTGCTGGGCAAACACGTCGTCCTCTAAGCTAACCAAGCTGCGAAAGTGATGGCGGCCATGGTTGATTCTCATGCTTGAAGAAATGTTCCGTGTTTCCATCATGAATTTGACAAGCTATGTAAAGCCGTAAAAATAAAGCACAGTCATCCTTCAAAACTCCCACTTTCATCTTGTCTTTTGAAACGATCTTCTTGTTCGTCGACGTGAAAGTGGGAAGATTATTCTTCTTGAGTAGTTGCGTAACAGGCTTGCTTCTCTCGACGAACTGCTCATTTGCAAACGAGTTGGACTGTTTCTCCCAATTTTTGTAACATTGCGAACAGCTTTGGTCCGTGTACTTGATGCAGCCTACGTATGGGACCAAACCTTCTTTTGCCAGCCAGTGCTTCCAAGTCCATCAGACAGGGGGTGGCGGTATCTCAACAACTCATGATCACCATTCTTGACAGCTCTACCGCGTTCCTTTCACCGTATTCTGCCTATTTTGGCGTCCTCTCTAACTTTCTTGCCCGTTTCTCTCGACTCGCTCTACGTCTTTTACTTCTTGTCTTTTTGGCCGCTCAGTCTCTCTCCTTTCATCCTATTTTCACTCAAAACCCTCCCTCCGCCGGCAAATTTGAATCACAACAATTTCCTCCCCTTTGACAACGCTTTAGCTCTTCCGGTATTGTTGCTTTGCGATTTGATTAGGTATTGCAAAATACTGAGATATACTGTTCAACTTCAACCACAACCCGCGTTGAGGTGAGGTTTTATTATCCGTTGGATTTGCAGTTTTCTTTATGGCCGTCGCCAAGCTGTTAAGATTAAGAACATTGTATCCCCTTGGTTGCCCGTGCACGCTGGAGTCCCGCAGGGCACTAAGCTTGGCCCCATCCTGTTCCTCCTGATGATTAACGATCTCGCGATTGAAACTCCATTACTATCGAGCCACTGGAAATATGTAGATGACCTAACAATATCCGAGGTCATCCCATCAGGCGGTACATCGTCCCTTCAGAAAGATCTTGACGCCATTGCACAGTGGTCGTCGCGCAATAATATGAACCTCAACCCAAAGAAGTGCAAGGAACTTGTGATTTGTTCGCTTAAAACACGGCCAGATCTTGGCCCTTTGTGCGTCAATGGACGTCCCTTAGAACGGGTCTCCTCACACAAGGTCCTTGGAGTCACTATCAGCGACACTCTTGGGTGGAATGAGCACGTGCGTGAGATTGTCTCCAAAGCCTCAAAACGTCTTTACATCTTAAGAGTGCTCAAGCGGTCCGGAATTCCACCCGAAGACCTTATTAACATATTTTATGCCTTGGTACGATCGGTCCTCGAATACGCCTGCGTCACTTGGTCTACTAGCCTACCAATTTACCTCAAGGACATGATCGAAAGAGTTCAGAAAAGAGCTCTGCGTATATTATTTCCGGCGCTGAGCTACAAAGACGCCATTGTGGCTGCAAACTCCACTCGCTTAAATGTGAGAAGAGACGAACTCTGCAAGAAAGTTTGGGACGGTATCTGTGTGCCTGTGTCACGGCTGTACCACCTTATTCCACCAAAGCGCGCCGATTGCCACGTTTATGAGTTGCGCAACAAAAACCATGTATCACTCTTTAAATGCCGGACCGAAAGATTTAAAAAATCTTTCTTTCCAACAATGGCGTCTAACGCCCAGTCCTTGTAGTCAAGCAAACCTAAGCGTTTTTTCATTGGTATATAACTACTGACTCTTGTAATTCCCAGTCCCTTTAGACTCTTAATTTTGAAGTCAAATGTAAGATTTTCGTATTTTTTAAATATTTGAAGTATGCTTGTAAATTCACATGTATTTCACCACTTGGGTGCTATTTTTGAATACTTTTAATAAACCTTCTTCATCATCAATGTATTTTATAGACTGATGCCCCTCTTCTACCCCCTTTTTTTTTTTTTTTTTTCCAAAAAGTAACAAACAATACAGCTCGTCAAACATGGGAAATCACCGCTTTAACTCTCTAGCATTGGAGGCATTAGTTAACCAAAGCTGAAAAGACTGCGTAATTTATCATTTAAAGTCGAGTCTTCCTTAATTTTCGATTAGTTTTCGATCAGCTATAGAGGGGGTAGAATTAGTAGAAAATGTAAACAACGCATCACGAAATAAAGGAGAAACAACTGTAGGGTTCCAGTATAGTGAAAAGCAAAATATTCACATTTTACGGGGTTTCAATTTCGCATTTTAACTAGTCATGAAAATTAAAAACACTCATCCCGTATCACGCAGTAACCCCTTTCGCCTCCTCGGTAAACTGACACGCTTTGCAGAGCACGTATACATCCTGTGCCTTTCCGGCAGGACAAGCCAAGCAATCAAGCGTTAATGATATTCTGAAAATGAGAACTGTCCATCAGCGAGTGCCGACCTCACCTATTTCAGGTCTGTGGGGCCAACTAGTGGGTGATCTCTAATATATTTCTTGCCTAACGGAACACCAAGTTTGACTTCATACCCTCACGGTTATACAAGAGGAGGGGATGCAGTTTTAAGATTAGTGTACAACACTTCTTTGATACCAAAAAAATATCATAATCTTTTTGTTTATCGTTCTATAACATCTATATTCACAGGTGTTCCTGATCTCAAAATTGCTTATAAGGAAGCAATCGAAAAAAACCGAGAACGTCTTAGAGGATCACGTCCAAACCAAGAATTAACCAAAGGCCATTTGAATCCCTCAGCGATAAATTCCTTTAACGAAAAATTCATGGACGCTACCTACACATTTACCAATGTAGTACCTCAGTTTGCAGCGTCGAACTTTTATTTGACGAAGTTTGAGACAAAAGTGGAAAATTATGCAAAGGACAATTGTGGCAAGAAAGATGGAACCCTCTACCTTTTGACTGGCAGATCAGAAAATGGCCTTGTCACTAGTCCGGAGGGGATAGCTGTTAAGGATTCTACAAATGTACTTCCTAAGCCCTTTCCGACGGATACGTTTGTGCAAGGTACAATAACACTTGTAACTCCTCGTTCTCTGTGGACAGCTGTTTGCTGTATATGGCAAGTACCAGGTGACGAGAAGAAAAGAGCAGAATCTTTTGCAATGATGAGCAACAATCAAAACAAAAGATCGAATGTTCATCAAACAGAAATGAGCGTGCGCAAACTAGAGGAGTTCTTGACGACACCACCAGATGCCAAAGTAAATTTGTTCCCTGGGGAAGAGGAATGTCGACCACCTGCGACCTAAGAACTATCTACATTACGAAGAGAATGTCGATGAGAACAAGCTGTTCAGAGTCAGGTAGATAAATTAATACCCCTGATTAATGAGAGACTTGTGAAGAAGTGTCTTCCTCTTTGGCATATGTGTGTTTCCTTAGCAACAAGACTTTGAAATGATAACGAGAGATCATTAAAAAATAAAAAACTTTGGAACCAAACTGCCTTTTATGTACAGACAGCTATGGTGAGTTCTGGAACAGATGTCCGCATCCCGATTCACCTCAGTCTACTCTTATCCTTGCCAATTCGCCCTAATCAAATCCTATCAACTCCAATTCACTCCAATCCTTCCTGAATCACTCTAATCCACATCTTCACCCTCCTATCTTTACCCCGGCTATGATGGAAAAAGAGAAACACTGCATGACAACCAAAAAAAGATCTGCGTAGCATATTTGGGTGTGGATCTCCCTAAAATGTTGTTTGCTGGTCAAATTTAACACTCTATCACAAGTTCTCATTGTAAAGTACTCCCTTTTCACTTTCGACTAGAACAACTTCTTTTTTCCTGAACATCGGTTTTCTGTTCAGTTTCATTGCATAAAAAGGAGGAAAGAGAAACTGTATGAAGCTCAAATATTGCAACAATGTTCGATCTTAAACCATATTTCAATTTCATCGATTCATAAGTTTAGAGCGTCGTAAATTATTTTTTGTGGTGTTACAAGGCATCACATTTTAAGTTTTTCATTTTTAGTTTTGAGACAATGGAAATTTTTAAATAAAAACATACCGAGAACACGAAATTGGACAATGGGTAGAGAGTGCTCACAGGTAATATCGTTAAGCACTCAAAGCCAAACTGATCGATAGAGAATTAAAAATTGTTAACAAATTATAGAAGAAAAATTAATAATGGGGTTTTTATTCTTCTTGCGATACTAAGAAATCTTTACCACAAGCTGAGGTATTAAGAGTGTGTCTACGAGAGCATTGGGCAGTCGTGCTACATGCCATCTCACCGATTTCAATGAAACTTTGCCATTCTAAAGGGTCTTCCCCAAAACTTTCTTGATCAATCATCTTGTATGAAGAGCTAAAGAAAGTGGGTTTATTTGGTCAAGTGACCGGCCAGAATTGCGTGACAGGTGTAGTTGAGGGAAACTTGTCACAGTCGCAGATTTTAAAAGGCATCCAGACAAAAATACCAATGGTGCCCAAGGATTTTTTTGATGGTTTTCAGAGATGAAATGGTAGATTATAAAGGGTAATTAAGATTAGCGTTATGGTTTTCTGGCAACGGGAGATATTTGACCTAAAAGTTGTCAAATATTTGGATGAATCGAAAAATCTAAAAACACAGTCGTTTATTTGCCTCTGTTGATTCACAAGCCGTCAATCAAATTGACTGATACTTGCGTCAGACATTAACTAATAATGTAATAATAAGTGTGCAAACCCTCAGAGTAATTCGGTAAATACCATCGCAGTGAGAGCTTCATACATTTTACCTATTTTGAGGCGATTTCCTCAGTGAAAACCAAGAAAAACCGGGGAGGGGGTGGTCTATCTCCCCCCGGATAAAACCAAAACGGAAACTACTTTGTCTTTTTGAGTTTTGGGGTAGACCTTTTAAACTGACAAAGTTTCAATGAAATCGGTGACCAAACCTTTTATCTTCAAGTGATCACGAACCGTTTTTCTTCTTCTTCTCGAAAATTGGCAGGCATCGAATCATTCTAGACTTTTTGTTTCGCGTTAGATGATGGCTGCTCCTGGTTTGCTGAATATAGTTATGTAACGATGGTAACTAAGGTAATCGATAAAGGTTAAAAATGTTATTTTCAGCAATAGCGACGGTGCAGCACTGGTGGTGTAGTTTTAACGGTTATGTATTACCGAAGCAATAGTCGCACTGAAGGTACAGTGAAGCCGAAGAGTTTATCACCCTGCGTCAGTGACAATGACTTGGACGTAATTGTAATAGATGTTGTCGTAGTCCATGATTATAGTGACAACGGTGAAGATCAATATTAGGATAGTGAGGATATGGTACGAATCATCTCATATCCGTCATTGCTCAACGGCTCATCCAAGGTCAAAATTATTTTATACCTCGGAGTTTCAATATTCTGACTTCGATGTCTTCAATGGCTTGCTTATTGGAATCACTTCTTTGGACCAAAAGCCAGATAAATTCCAAACTACTTTAACTCAACAATTGTAAGTACGGTTTGTAATGTAATTTTGTGCTGTTTTTTCTACTAAACGAAAAAATAAAAGAGAAAATTCCACAAACTACTTAACAAGGCCCGGTTTTTCATGGGTTCGAGTTCTCTTTCAAGAATTTAAATCTCATCATGCTCTTTCCCCTTTTTCCGTTTATTAATCGCCACCCGATAGTTAAAGTTCAAGCTTTTCCGCAAGCATTACCAAGTACTAAATAAAAAATTAAAAATAAAATCGAGAAATCCTAAGAATAATTCTGAGAAAAATCGTGAGGCCTCACTATAAATTACAGTAACCCACTAATCTTTCGTCCTCCATATGACATAATACCAGATCGTTAGTTTTACATATCATTTTCGCATTCCACAATCATTTGAGGACTTACCTTGTGCTCTCTGGACAATATGAATCAGTTTTGCTGCTATTTTGGAGGGTATTGTATCATTGTTGTTCGGTATATTGCAGAAGACTAAGAAAAATAATGAAGTTAATCATGCAAGGAAAAACATATTCTTATTGAATAATAAGACTAATAAGTGGATGCAAACCACCAGTATGTTGGTAAATTATGCAGGTAATAGGAAATTTCGGCTGAATTTTCAGTCCTGAAAATGCGTCTGAATATCAAGACCCCGGTCATAGTTTTACCTTATACAGACCTAGCAGCCGGAAATAACGCAATTCATTACGCAATAAGTTTAGAGATAAATTATGTAACTTTTTTGCTTAACAAGTCGTTGTTTTAAGATCCCAGTCATTGTTCCAGAGAATCCCATAGACTGCGAATTATGATTAAATGCACCTCACAGTTCAGTTTTTACAACCACACTCTCCCAATCTCTCCTGGCTAGCTCTCCAAGGTGAATTTCCATATAGATAGATGAGTGAGATTATGCAAACCATTAGCAGAACAATCTTCATCTTGACAACTTTGAGCCAATTTAAAGCCATGATTTTATTCCGCTTTTTATAGTACCAATATTTGATCCACTATGATTATACGTTGTACCTGGTGCAATCAGAGAACTTATAATAGAACTTATCATATTTGCGAAACACCAAGAGATCAAACCTTATTAGTACAAATTTGTTAGTGAAAAAAAAATGAATCATAGCATTATTTAAAAAGAACCTCTGGGCAATCAAATGAAATCAACGCTGTGAATCTATGTACATGTAGTGCTTTTTTAAGGAAGACTTTGACTCTGCCAACAGAGCTATTTATCGTGCTAATGAAGGATTCATGGACATTTTCAGTAGGTTCTTGAAAATTTCCAGGTTTTAGCGTTACCAATGCCAGAAGCTTGCCGTGTAAATAGACACCCTCTCTGTTCGTTTCTACGGCGGTTTAACTTACATTGTTGGGGGTTAGTTCTTATAGAGTGAAGTTAATATTAAGTTGTGGATTTAATGTTTCTGAAAAAGACGTTCGAAGGGAAGAAGTTCAACTCCATCGGATGGAATCCGATGGAGACATTAAGCAAAAAAATTCATTACAAGGGCGGATCACGTGAACCTTAAACTCAATAAAGCTTTGTCAGGCATAAGATGGTAAGTTTCGATCTGCCATTAGAGGTACATTGCTGTGTTCAGGTTTGTTGGTTACACGTCAGTATGGCAAATAATTCAAGATTTATAGAAATCTCCTTCGTTGTCAAATTGTCACTCGTACGTATTTCACAGCTAAGAAATACTTTTACAATTGAAAAATGAAACCATGAACATAGAGCTATGATAAGTCTCTGAAATCTAGAACATAATCAAATCTGTGTTTAGGCAGTTTTTCCAGGATGTCAATATTCCACCATTCTTGTGAACTGGCTGAGGACCGGAGATCGATTTTTATTTATAATGATAGCACTGTACCAAAAAGAAGCGGATTGAAGATGGAACCGAGCTGAGTGCTGTTTATCTCCTCATTTTCCTTTTTGTGGATGGCTGGATTCTTACATTGAAGAAAAAAACAAAACAAAACATAACAAACGAACAAACAAAACATAGCAAATTTGGTCCAGAGTCATTTATTCATTTTGCTAATTAGTTATATTTAACACAATGGAAAGCTCTTCCTTTCTTCTCAAGCAAAATAATTTGATTCCTTGAAACTATGACATGAAGGCTTTACCATTAGGATTCAGCAAAACAAATTTCTCCTGAAGAATGTTTTGATCCGACGATGCTGACACAAAATGTAAAGAGAGATATCGGTAAAGATCATAACAAAATATTTTATTCCAGTAAGCAATGATTTATAGCGATCCTACGAAGAACTGGTAACAACTGGTTTCAGCAAGGTTCAAAGATCACCAAAAACTGAAAAACTTGAAATAAAAATGTACCTATTGTATAAATCTCGATTGATTGTAGTGACAAGTGTTTTCAAACCCACCAATTTTTTTTAAGCAATGTTTTTAGTCAAATCCACCAACCATAGAATTGATCACAATAACCATAGCAACAACCACATATCGTAAAAAAGTTGTGGAATTTCCAAAGTTGAGGAATATTTTACTTAGACATTGTCTCTACTGCACATATTTGTCCTAAATGTATTTGTTGTTTTCGGAAATTGTAACAGTTATGATTAATTGGTAACAGGACTTTGTGCCGTTCAATTCTGTCTGTAATCATACTCATGATTACAGACCGAATTGGACTCCACTCAGTCCTATTACCATTATAAATCAGGCTGGTGATAGCTAATCACGTTCGATATATAATTTTGATTAATGATGTAATACTGCTGAAATAGTTGTGTTGTAAGCTTCAGGAATGAGAGAGAGAGCCACTGTGGAAAACTGTTCACTTCAAGAAACTTTGGAGACAACAGTGAGATTGTGTCAGTGAGGAGCTAGCTAAGATGTAGTTTTTAAAGGGCTCAAAGATAGCTTAGTAAGGATAATTACTGTATTGCCTTTGGGAGTCGCTCCTTCGTGTTCTTTCTGTCGGTTAAATTATACCGTAACAAATGCCGTCAATTGCTGACTTCTATGCTTGACTAGCTATATAACTCCTAAATTTTACTTTGGTAAATAATTAATAGCGGATGACTGTTTTTCAAGCCCCCCTAAAGTTTGAGGGAAAATTAAAAATCTCAATACAAACGGAATGATTGTGAGCTAGGCTGATCTACGGTTAGGCGCGGTTTCTTATCGATTCACGCACCTGTGTGTCGAAAAAATTTATCATGCTTGGTGTTTGAATCGTATATCTATCGTAGAAATGGAGGTGTCAATTTGATTTAATCTGAAGTATCCATTCATGCAAAATTAGCGATTTACGTGCAATCTGGTACAAAGAGTTGATCGGTTCGATCCCGCTGTCGAAACAATGATCTCTAACTTTAACGTTTTAAAGTGAAATTGATTAGCCTCTGGCTAAGTTCGATTAGCTCTACGGCTTAATAATTTTATGAATTGATAAAGAATTGGTAAGTGATAACATTTACATGAGCCCCTGACGTTTTGCAAATAATTGAAAATATCAATGCCATAGCCAAAACTAAAGTTAGGCACGAATTTTTGTTTTTTCTGAGATGTGTGCCTATAAATCAATAAAGATAATTGTTATATCGCTGGCAGTGCCAGTGGACAATATGAAGCAAATTCTGTATTCTGATTGGCTATTTGAGGGGGACAAGATGAGCCCATCTTGCCCGCTTGGGATTGCCCGCTTTGATCCCGTGCAAGAAAAAGGAGGGGGCCCATTAGAAAGCGCAAATCCGTAGAACAATCATCCAAAACTGAAAAACCAAAAAAAGTCGACCAAAACCGAAAACCGCGCCCAAAACTGTCAAAATCGATACATTTTCACATCCCAGTTATTAAAACCCTGATCGATCCGATACAGTGGTGACAAGTGGAGCATGAAGAGTAAATTACACTAATTTCATGACAGGATTTATGAATACCATGGACTTGGCATTCGCATCTTCTAGTATCTGCTTAAATTGACAGCTGTGCTCTCGAGGACCTCGAGCGTGGTCGCTGCGGACTCAGCAGCTGGTAATGGGGCCCAATCAAATTAAAGAAATTCCCACAAACGTCCTCGACAGGATTGCAACTTTGCAGTCGCAAAAAGCTATAGCTCTGAAAATTTTCATCCAAAATCCCAAATATAATATTTCCATTTGCGAACTAAGACCTAAAAGTTTGGAGATTCTATTGGAATGTTGAATCAATCAGGCACGTTTGGCCTGTAACTTGGTCACCAACTTCGAGGTGGCGTTGATAAAGAAACTCTGGCAATGATCGGTGCTTAGCCGTACCCTACGTGTAGCCGTACCCTCCCCTCCCCTTCCCCCCCCCCACCTTAGGGGAGGGAGAGGGTAGGGCTTCACGTAGTGTTCGATAACATTTGCGACGACGATATCATTTGCGTTTAGCGGCTATTCGAGATCAGTGGAAGCGCGTAATTGCCGCTCAGATGGAAGAGAAACCGGAACCCAAATAGATCTAATTAGAAAAACCAAAAACCGCATCGCATATCAAATCCGAAAACCCGTTGGAGTTTTTTGCGAAAACCGAAAACCAAATGCTAAAAAACGGAAAATTCGCAAACCGTAATGAACACCAAAACCGAAAAACTGAAGTTTCTTGACACAAAAACCGAAAAACCGATCTAAAATAAATCTTACTTTAAACAAAATTGTTTGGCCTAGATGGTTAGATTTAAGTCCCGTTCTTTTATTCATTCAAATGCAAAAAAAGAACTCGCCCACAATCCAGCCATTTATAACACTTAGAAACTTCACTTGAACTTAAAACGACGTTTGGCTTTGCGTCACTAACGCGTTTTGACTTTGCGTTAAGACTTTTGTAAGAGACCATCAAATGAAAGAGTCGTATAAAATAACTGACGCAAATTTAAAGCCATCACCTTAGTTAATGTGGATGTTTTCTCGATTTTGAAGGTTTGCAAAAAGCTAATGTTACTCAATATGTTCCCAGGAAATACTAAATGTGCTCAGAACAAGTTGAAAGTGAAATAATCAATATTAGGCTATACAAGCAATAACCCGTATGCCCTCTAAGATCACAAAAAGTGTTCAATCAGTTTTTCACTATGCATATTACCAATGGTTTGTACATTTATTGGAATACTCATTTTTGTTTTGTCTCACTCATATTTTGCCCAACATATCTTTAGCAACGGAAAAATTCGTTCGACCAAGAGAGCATGGTCCTATTTCAGTTACTCGCATTATGTAGCTATGCTTGGTGACAACAGAATTAAAAATAAAAAACAACAAATCAGCGTTTCAAATTTCTCAGGCTAAATCTAATAATCTCCCCAGAGAGAGCGGTTTAGTAAGAAGATAATCCTTGCCTTTACAACTATAATTGTTTACAACAATTATAGTTGGATATAGATTCTAAACCTGTATTTATGATGGTGACAATTTTTTTCAAAACCCACCAAAAGTCTATGAAAGATTGATATGAGACAATGTTCTTGTAGGCTATTCATTCATTTCTGCAATAATTTTCTCAGTTTGAAGCTTTTAAGCAGGCGGAGTAACTTGATACTCCGGCTTTCCAAATTATATAAGACGAGAAGTCCAAAGAATATCATAAACTTACTTAAACCAGTTACCTTGGAAGTTCGGCTCATCATTATATAAAGATTATTCCATGGAAAGTGCGCTGCGCTCACTCGTTTGTTTTTTCGATGCATCACAACGAGTGTATAATCGTTCCTGCGCACTTTGCAAGGTAACTATGGTTCAAGTATGGTAAGTGTTATTTCATACACACGGAGATTTTGTGTTGCTGATCGATTTATTTTAAAAATTGGAAGCCATTTATGAGCTACTTTTTTTCAGGACCGTGCAAGAGGTGGCACATCGACCAAAAAGTGACCATCCTTATGTGTCAGACAGTGATACCTTATAGTGAACTTACAAACGCGGTTAAGTTTTTTCGCCTAGAGTTGCTTCTTTATTGTAGAAAATTCACGTAAACTGAAACGAGCATCGGTAGCGGTAAAATGGCGGAAGTCAGTGCCCCGAGTAGAGGCAAATGATGATTAACACCTTTTCAAACAACTTTTCCTTCCTGTGATATTTCTCGTGAGAAAATGCGTTGATATTTTCCAGCAATATTTTAAATTATACGAAGCCAATCTTCAAACAAGCCTGACGCAAAAAATTGCCGTGATAATTATCATTTAGCTCAAGATGTCCTTTCAAATTTCTCTCAAAGTTGCTTTCAGGACTCCAATCATTTCTTGAGTACAGAGCGCAATCTAATCCGACACCCGATTTTAATTATTCATGGAGCAACATGCTACGCTAACGGTCAATCAATTAAAGATAACTAAAGAAACAAAAGAAAACTTCGGTGAAACAGGCCGACTTGTAAAACCAATATAATTAATGATAAGTGGAGGAGATAGGAATAAATTACAACACGAAACGTTATTGGTTGTTAGCCTACGCCACAAGCGGTTCTAAAGTGGATGATGCGAGAGCCGTAAATACGAGAGACGCCACTTCAAGAAGACAAAACGCACGCTGGATTCGGTAGTTTATGAGTAACACCTTTTCAAACAATTTTTCCTTACTGTGATATTTCCTCAAACTTATCTGTTGAATACTCCCAGATAACCTATGGCTGTGTATCATGATGCTACTCGACCATGACTAAAGGACTGCCACAACAACTGAATCCTTGTCATAAGCGGAATGGCTTAGTATCATATAAAGACAAAATTTCTACCAGGAAAGCATTTCTAAGTATGTCATTTTAAAGACGTATTTGTTGCTCACTTGTGGGGTTGGAAATCGAAGACGAATATATTTTTTCTTTGAAAAAGATGTTTCTTCGTCTTGTCACGAGCGTGGAACGAGTGAGGAATCGAACCTCAGACTTTCGGGTGCTCCGCTCCGATGCTCTTCCACAGAGACTCTATAGTAAGCAGTAAGCAAGGCCCACTACGAAGTTCATATATGACACGCGTCCCGCACACTGCATCCATCGAAAGGGGCCTTGCTCACCATGGAGCTCCTGTGGCTCAGTAGTGTAACATCAAAGCGCGGAATCCGCAGGTCTGATGTGTGATTCCTCAAAGAGACTCAGAATTCCTTTGTCCCGCGCTCGTGACATGACGAAAACCAATTTTTCTCCATTTCTTTACCGAGCTCAAAACTTGCCATCTTTCTTATTCTATATTTTCTTTGTTGTTAAAATAAAAATGCTTTTCTTCTTTCTTGATGCTATGAGATGGACTATTCCTCGTGAGAATATGCGTCCATATTTTCCACAGAATTTTAAATTATACGAAGTAAATCTTCAAATAAGCCTGACGCAAAATATTGCCGTGATTATTATCATCTAACTCAGAATGTCCTTTTAAATTTCTCTCAAGGTTGCTTTGAGGACTTGAGTCATTTCTTAAGTACAGAGCACAATCTATTCTGACACCCGATTTTAATAATTCATGGAGCAACATGCTAGGCTAACAACCCCCTTAGTTTTGTGCTCTTATAGGTCTTGTGTCAGATTGCAAAATATCTTAGAGAGGTTCATCCATGATTACAGTTTTAACAAGAAATGTTGTTTTTAAAACGAAAGAAACTTTATGAATCTCGACTGTCTGATTTCCTTCGATGAACTTTCAATAAGGTCGAACTCGAAAACCGTGAATAGGAGAATAATGTTGTGTTTAAAGTAATTCAGGTGCCCCGCTTGTTCTTGTGATTGGTTTGTGCACAATTGACCAATCAGAAACAGATCAAAGTGGTCACGCTTTTCTTCGTTTCACAGAAAAGCCTTTTAACCAATGCTGGTTGAACCTGCTACTACTTGTAATAGCTAATTTTTCAACAGTCAAGAACGAATTTTTCTTCACTCTGGTAATTCTGTGCCTCAGCTTCATTTCTCAACAATTTGGACTTGAGAAATAGCCGCTGATTCTAAAACCTGGTAAGAGACCACTACTTTTATTGACACGAATTTATACAACACTTTTTAGTATGATCTGGACGAATTTAAGTTAAATACGGGTTGTAATGTTAAATTTTCTTATAAAATGTATTTTGTATTCTTTTAAAAGAGATTCTATTTACCATCACGCATTTTAATTAGAGTATAAGGACCTAAATTACACAGTAGTGCCCATTTTTGCTTCAATAAATCTACTCTATAATCAAAATGTAATTTTAATAAATAGGATAAGTTCCTAAACAAATTGGGGCGCTGTGTCGGTGGAAGGTGTCACAAATAAATTTGTTTTTATAACCTGAGTTGATGACGTGAATTGGACACCGTAGAGACATTTTAAAGGTAACGCTTTGAGAACAAAGGTTTTTCGTCAGCTTTGTAATCTCTTTACGGTGGCGAATTCACACAATCAACAAAATTGATGACACCAAATTATCACTTTCATAATAAATTCTTAGGCCATCTTAGATAATTCTTGTAAATTTAAGGTCCTAGGATAATCATATCTGAAGCCGAAGGTGTCAAATAAACATATCCTCTAATTCTTTGCACGTCGGTATGGTATTTTAGACTTCAGTAAATTACAGGACGGAACACGGCGCAATCATTGAAGAATTTCGGAAATTTAAGATTGTCGCTATCAAACTTTATTTTGGGAAGGAAATTGCTATGAAAGCATCATCAGACGCTTATAACCCCGAAGCGATTATGTTTGACTAAGAACTGGGATTTGTTAATGCGTGAGCGACCCAAACAGAATTTACTTCTTAACATAGGATTGTGTATCTTTAACGTTCTCTGAAAGCGTAATAAGTGAAACTTTATTACGGTACTAATAAGGAATACATTATGAAATTGCAGTTTTCAGACCGCAAACTCGACCATAGTATAGAAAGCCCTACAAACTTTTATTTATAAATGGATGCGAACCGTAAAGTTAACATTTTAAGCGTTTTACACGATCTACCTCACGGGAAAATTCAGTTTCAACTGCTCGCGTTGTAGAGAAAAAAGAATTCAATTTCATGAGACGCCCTAAATATTTAAAAGCCTAAAAACCTACGCAATTTTCTGGTCGTAAATTCTAATGAGCAACAATTCAAGCAGTGTAAATCTACCACACGGGACTCATAAATGCAAAAAAACTGTAATTTTTTCGAACAGTTGATACTATTTTTAAGTGTTATTTCCCACAAGTATTTTTCAACAGAATTTTTAATTTTTAAACCGTACAATTTCAGAATTTAAGAAATTTTCAACACAAATGCACGCAATTTTCTGACCGTGAGTTCTAGTAAACAACGATTCAATTCATGAACTTGTGGCTTGCATACATTTTTATTACATAGAATTTTAAAACGTTGGTAAATTTACAGAAGTTTCAGTTAGCACGCATTTAGTGTAACCGTGTAATTAAAATAGATGTACTTCTAAAAGTTCCTTACTCATGGCTCACAAAAACACGAGTAGGGCTGGAGGGAAAATTTAGATAACTCCCAGGCTGTAAGAGAGCTATTCTGCAGAATGCAGCTCTTTCATTCATAAAACACTGGTTTTTTCTGACCTTCCCATGACAACAACCCAGATAAATTTTGCTTGTGCAATTACATACAACACAACCAAATATAAAGGGCAACTCACCCGATTCGGACAGTTCTCCTGCTTCATTCCAAATTGAAACTTTCGCGGCTTAACTGTCCTATTTGGCCTGTCCAATTACAAGGGGTTTATTAATTTCCGGAGTGTTTTTTAATTTCCGGAGTACGAATTTTACGATTATTTGACTTAAAAGTCCTTTAAGTAAGACTATTAATCGCAAATGGCATTTCTTGCGATTAATAGTCTGAAAGCGTCTTCTACCACGATTAATAATCGTGGTAAGTACGAATATTAATCGCGTACAACTCATTAATAGTCGTGTTTGACTGCCTTTTAAACTTAATAGTCGTACATCGCACGGTTAATAATCGCATCTGACAGCAAATGTCCTTATTTATCGCGAGGAAACGTACTCTTCTCCAAAGAAAGTTCAAGCTCAACTTTTTTCTGAACGGCCGCCATTACGACCAAAAATTCAGAATTCAGTATTTCTTCGCACATGGCATTTTAGGCAATATGTGTCACATATTTGAAGTTTCTCGGGTTCAAGTTCTCAGTGAACTTCAATTCTGTTCAAAAAGTGTGTTTACCAACTACGTTTTCTTTGTTTTTCACTCTTCCACGAAGTACAGCGCGGGCTGACTGTGTTGTAAGAAACGCAATTAGCATTTCTTCTCAATGATAATGTACACAAATACGTTAATTTTCGACAGGTTCGATAAAATTGAAGTTTAACCGAGAAAAAAAATACAAACAAACAGCCAAGTAAGTTAAAGTACGTCAAATTCTTCCCAATAACAGCTTCTTGTGAAGCTGGACGTAAGTTCACGAGCAAGCGACAGATGAAAACGGCGGCGGTGAAGGGTGCCAAAGGTGGAATATGATAAAATTCTTTCATGGTTGGATAACTTGCATCCCCTTGCACTAGTAGTCTTGGATATGCAGAATTGGAAATTGTCAGGCTTAACCCTTTTAAAGAAAAAAAGAAGCAATGTGTCACAGATATCCTTTCCCAGTTTTGCTTTGGAGATACGTAATCCAAACAAAAAACGCGTTGCAGTTAGTTGAGCGAAACAGACAGAGAAATATTTGAGTCACGGCTAAATTTCTCCACGCTGCCGGACTCTTTCCAAAATTAGTGTGTTTCCGAAGTGGGTTTTTCGAGGGCAATAGGAGTGCAAAAACCTTTTTCGATTTTTTTTCTGAAAACGTATTTTAGAGTTTGCAATGTCACGCCGACTCGGTAAGATGTTTATTTGGTGATGGCGTTATTTATTTAACAGCAAAATGTAATCGTTTTTACCCGAAACCGATAGCAGTCAACAACAAAAACGGCTTCTCTTCATTTCTTTCAAAAAATAGCTGCTACACTCTCTCATTCAAAAAATTTCAAACCTGATAAAAACATCCGACGACAGTGCGTGACTGTCGACTCATTTCATCGATGCTTTGTTTTAATACGAATTATTTAGATCTAAGCACATAATGGGTTTTCATGATTTCCGAAACTTCTTTCGTTCGATTAGTATATTCCTGAGAGGTAAACTAAAGAAATGTACAAGAAAAAATATGGGTTCTCATTGAAAGTGTTTCTGATCCGCGGTCAAAATTCAATATGCAGGAATTCGAAGCCTTCGTCACGCACCACTCCGATAAAAAAAAAATCTGTTGGGAATATAAATAAGAAGTTTTCTCTCTCTTTCAGCCTTAACATTTTTCACAGAGATTTTGAGAGTATTCTTTTATTTATTTGCCATGGCCTAAAAAAGAAAACTCTTCGACTTCCTCTTTCCTACCGCGAAAATCCGATTTTGGCGGGAAAAAAGCTTTTCAGCTGGCAATTGTTTGCGAAGACAAGCTTTATTTTTATGGTCGATTTCTTATTATCATCTGTAACTTTGCACACCGCTTGAAGTGATGTGATTATTATTCTACAGTGCATTTTAGCAACCATCATCCATCGTGGCTCTTTCATTTAATTTTTTTTGTAGCTCTCTCAGTTTCAGAGGAGTTTGAGTCCGGCTGCAATTACTGGAAAACAGACTAAGTGGAATTATCCCTACTAGTTATATCATATAGTTTCGTACCTTTGTTTTGCGGTGGTCTCTCATGGAGCGGTTATGAGTACTACAGTTATATTTCACCAGCAATCTCGCGCAACGCTTCTTCTTCCGATTTTTGTCAAACAAACCCACTTTCAGTTAATAGCCTCAGTAATAACCAGTAATCTGCCAACTGATGAATCGCCAATATCCCATTTCTATGTTTAAATTGTCCTCCGTGCACACTTTTACGTCCCTACAATCCTACGTCCTCTGCAATCGTTAGTGTGGATGGGAGACCTTGCAGATCGAACACATCGCCAGAACAGAGAGCGTTCATGGTGACCAATGGCAATGCTTGCTGTCAAAGCTTGACCAATCACAGAAAAGTAAGCAGAACTTTTCAAAGACCAACAAAAATAGTTCTAAAGACATGTAGGGGAAAGTTGGAATCAAATTGTTTAACAGTTCAACCCTTTAAAGACAAAGTTGATTATATTACAGTAACCCAATTAAAATATTCGGCTTCGTCTATGGTCAGAATACTGATCCACACTTACTTCCATACACCAATCCACTACATGTCACGTGGAGTGACTTACGGGTAATAAGCGTGAACGAAGAGTATCGTCCATCGCCCCTCATACTTTAGACACGATTAAGGTAGGAAGCAAAATGCACTCTGTGATTGGTCAAGGTTTGACAGCAAGTTTTTCAATTGATCACCATAGAAGCTCTTTCTTTTGGCAATGTGTTCGATCTCTGAGGTGTCTTTACCACATTCATGATTACGGAGACAGTAGGGACGTAAAATTGTGGTCGAAGATAATTGAAATGGTGATGGGGATACATGAGTTGACGGATTGCTGATTTTTATCGAGGCGATCGACGGAAAACGGAAGGGGCGTTGCAGATTTAATACGCGAGATAGCTGGTGAAATCTACACGTGGTTGTTCATAAGTACTGCTCCAGAGACTAGTGAAAAACAAAGGTACGAAGTTATACAATAATATTAAAGATAAATCTGACCCTTACAGACAATTGTCAGCTGAAAAGCTTTTTAACTTTTTCCCGCGAAAACATGATTTTCGCGCGGTTAGGAAAGAGCCAACTTGAAGAGTCAATTTGGTTATTGCGATGAACTGAAAGAATACTCTCAAAATCTCTGTGACTGTTTCTAGTATGTGTAGTCTCAAACTCATCAATTAAAGAAGTTTCGAAAACATGATAACCCATGCGACATTATGTGCTCTGATCTAAATAATTCATATCTAAACAATCGTAGCGATGAATTGAGTCGACGGTCGCGCACTATTGTCAGATATTTTTATTAATTTTTAACTTTATTGAATGAAAGAGTATAGCTATTTTTTTAAAGAAATGAAGGAAAGCCGTTCATGTTGTTGCCTGCAATCAGTTTCGGGTAAAAAACGACTATATTTTGCCGTTAAATAAATATCGCCATCACAAAACAAACATCTCACCGAATCGGCGTGACATTGCAAACTCTAAAATACGTTTTCACAAAAAAAATCGCGAATGGTTTTTCTATTCCGTTAGATTATTCTCCCTATTGCCCTTGAAGAATCCATTTCGGAAACGCACTAGTTTTGGAAAGAGTCTGGCAGCGTGGAGAAATTTGGCCGCGACTCAAATATTTCTCTCTCCTGCGCCAACATAAATGCAATGAATTTTTTTCTAGGATTACGTATCTTCAAAACAAAACGGGGAAAGGATATCAATTAAACATTACCTTTTTCTTCCTTTCAAAGGATTAAGCCTGGCAATTTCCAATTCTGCATTTCCAAGACTCCTTTTTCTTCCTTTCAAAGGATTAAGCCTGGCAATTTCCAATTCTGCATTTCCAAGACTACTAGTGCAAGGGAATGCAAAACAAAACGGGGAAAGGATATCAATTAAACATTACCTTTTTCTTCCTTTCAAAGGATTAAGCCTGGCAATTTCCAATTCTGCATTTCCAAGACTACTAGTGCAAGGGAATGCAAGTTATCCAAGCATGAAAACATTTTACCTTATTCCATCTTTGGCACTCTTCACCGCTGCCGTTTTCATCTGTAGCTTGCTCGTAAACTTACGTCCAGCTTCACAAGAAGCTGTAATTGGGAAGAATTTGACGTACTTCGACTTACTTGGCTGTTTGTTTGTATTTTTTCTCGGTTAAACTTCAATTTAATCGAACCTGTCGAAAATTAACGTATTTGTGTACATTATCATCGAGAAGAAATGCTAATTACGTCTCTCACAACACCGTAAGCCCGCGCTGTACTTCGTGGAAGAGTGAAAAACAAAGAAAACTTTGTTGGTAAACGCATTTTTTGAACAGAAATGAAGTTCACTGAGAACTTGAACCCGAGAAAACGTCAAATATGTGACATTTATTGCCTAAAAAGCCATGTGCGAAGAAATACTGAATTCTGAATTTTTGGTCGTAATGGCGGCCGTTCAAAAAAGGTTGAGCTTGAACTTTCTTTGGAGAAGAGTACGTTTCCTCGAGATAAATAAGGACATTTGCTGTCAGATGCGATTATTAACCGTGCGATGTATGACTATTAAGCTAAGTCTAAAAGCCAGTCAAACACGACTATTAATGAGTTTGTACGCGATTAATAGTCGTACTTACCACGATTATTATTCGTGATAGAAGACGCTTTCAGACTATTAATCGCTAGAAAAGCCATTTGCGATTAATAGTCTTACTTTAAGGACTTTTGAGCCAAATAATCGTAAAATTTGCACTCCGGAAATTAAAAAACACTCCGGAAATTAATAAACCCCTGTCCTAGGATGAACGTGACCTGTTCTAGCCAATCGGGCGTGAACACAAATACCTGATGGGTTTGAAGAGTATCCTGCTCTGTAATACAGTGTACGAGATCAACTCTAGCCGATCGGGCGTAAAGAGAAATACATAATGGGATTGAAGGGTACTAATCAATATACTCTGAGTAATTCACTTTATTTATGTTTATTAACTTAGAAATAGCCAGAAAGACCGGACAAAATGAAGACAACATCCTTTTGGTGTTTTGTTTTTTCTATCCTTGTACAGTTTAAGACTATATTTTCGAAAAGTACCTCTGGTAAGTGCCAAGTAATGAAACACAATAAAATACGCTGTGGTCACCATATTGATCCTCAGCTTTATATTCTTGGGATCAAACCATGATCAAACTAATGGCCCCGCTTTCAGACCAAAGTTTAAACAGGTTTTAAAGCTGTTTTGTTAATATGGTCTAAAATTGTTTTCCTCATAAAAGTTGCATGCTTAAAAATCGATGTTTGTTTGATTGAAATCTATGTTTGACAACTTTAAACCTGAATTCAGTTTCTCAGTTCTCTGTTTCTGATTTTTATTCAGTTAAACCCGGTTAAACTATAAACATTTTTTGCTAGTGTTATTGGGGTATAAGACTTCAACAGGTTTTTCCATCAACTCCTCCTATCAATTGAAATCAATCTTACATCAGTTTCTGAAATAAATCCGATTTATTCAGATGTATTTAAAACTTTGTTCCTCGTCTGATTTTACCAATATCTGCTTTTAAAAGGATCTGTGACTTCCCCTCCAGAAAAAAGAAGTGTTCAACCGTCATTCTTTGCTGGTGGTAGTCCTCCAAAAGGGCTACCTGGTACTTCTCAAGGGATCGAAATCCAGCAGACGCTGCCTAATGATCCTCCAGACACTCCACCTTATTTTTTTTCTCTCTTTGATCCAAGCACCAATACACCGTTTTATTCAGCTTACAAAGTTACACCTGTTCAGTCGAAGGACATTGGAAAGGAAGGAAGGCTGGGTGGAATAAGGTGGAGGGACCCCTCAGGTTTGGAGATAGTCATTAAACATTAATTGCAGATTCAGTCCATACAGTAAAACCTGTTAAGGCAAGGGACCTAAGGAAGGAAGAAAGGTTGGTGGAATAAAATAGAGAAATCCCCAGATTGCAGATCGCCATCGAACATCCACTAAATATTGAATGTGGAACAGCAGTACGTCATCATCGAACCAACTAACATATTCCACCCGGCCTTTCTTCCTTCCAAACGCCCCTTGCGCGAATAGGTTTTATTTTGTGGACTGAATAAATCTGCAATTAATGTCCAATGACTACCACAGATTATTCAAGATCGACCTTCACGTTGTCGTATGGGGACCTTATCGTGAGCGTACATGTCAGAATGTATTTTGATGCCCTTTTTTAAGCCTTATTTTTTCAACAAATTACAAACAATATAGCATGCTGAAAAGACTACATAATTTTATCACTCAAAGTCGAGTATTCTTTGATTCCAAATCATTTAATTCAGTTTTCGATCAGTTTACGATCTGCCAAAGAGGGGGGTAGAATTAAGTAGAAAGTAGAAATAACGCATCACGAAAAATAGTGTAAACAACTTTAAGTTCCCAGCATCGCACACAAAAAAAGTTCACAGTTCAAGCGGTTTTAATTTCGCACTTTGACTGGTCATTAAAGTTACAAATACTCACCCCTTACCACGCAGTAACCCTTCTCCCCTCCTCTCTAAACTAACACTCTTTGCAGAGCTGGTATACACCCTCTGCTTTTCCAGCAGGTAAAGCTAAGCAATCAAGCACCAATGATATAACGAAAATGCTATGTAGCGCGAAAATGAGAACTATGCATTACCGAGTGGCTACCTATGTTTGGTCTGTGGGGCAAACAAGTGTGTGATCTCCAGTATATCTCCTGCTTGACGAAACACCAAACTAGAATACATATTCCCACGGTTATACAAGAGGAGCAGATGCTGGTTTAAAAGACAGGTGTACAATACACATCTTATCAGAATCTTTTTGTTTATCGTTCAAAATCATCTGTGTTCACAGGCGTTCCTGGTGTTAGCATTGCCTACAAAGAAGCAATCGCAGACACCACACAACCGAGAAGTCCAAACCAAGCATTAACCAAAGGTCATTTGAATCCCTCAGCGATAAATTCCTTCGACAAAAAATTCATGGCCGCCACCTATACTTTTACCAATGGCGTACCTCAGTTTGCAGCGTCTAACTTCTTTTTGACGAAGTTTGAGTCAAAAGTGGAAAATTATGCTAAGGACGATTGTGGCAAGAAAGATGGAACCCTCTACCTTTTGACTGGCAGATCAGAAAATGGCCTATTCATTAGTCCAGAGGAGAAACCTGTTCAGGATCTTACAAATCAAATTCCCAAGCCTTATCAGAGGGATGCGTTTGTGCAAGGTACAATAACGCTTGTAACTCCTCGTTCTATTTGGACAGCTGGTTGCTGTATGTGGCAGGTGCCGGGTGGGGCGAAAAGAGCAGAATCTTTTGCAGTGATGAGCAACAATCAAAACAAAAGATCGAGGGTTCTCCAAACAGAAATGAGCGTGCGCGGACTAGAGGAGCTCCTTAAGACACCACCAACGGCCGAAGTAAATTTGTTCCCAGGGGAAGAGGAATGTCGACGACCTGAGAACAATAAACCACTTTAAAAGAATCAAAAGAAGGGATCATTGATGAGAACAGACTGTTAAGAATAAAGTAGATAAGTTACTACCCCTTACTACCCCTGATTAGTGTGATTAGTGAGAGACTCGTGATGAATTGTCCTCTTATTTGGCATATACGTGTCTCCGCGATGCTTGAAAAATAAACTCCCAATTATGTTTATGATTAATGGTCTTTCTTAAGGAATAGGTCATTGTTGCCTTGGCAATAAGACATCGAAATGATAACGAGAGATAATTAAAAGAACTTTGGAACCAAACTCCTTTTTATGTACAGACAGCTATTAATGGTGAATTCTAGAACAGCTGTGCCGGTCACCGCGTCCCGATTCACCTCAGTCCACTCTTATCCTTGTCAATCCGCCCTGATCAAATCCAGTCCACAGTATTCAGGACCAATCTTCCCCGATCCATCTTCATCCACCTATCTTTACCTCAGCCATGATGGAAATAGAGAAAGAATGCATGACAACTCAAATAAAGGGCTGCATAGCATGTTTGGCTGTAGCTCTCGCTAAAATTTGTTTGATTGTCAAATTCAACACTCGTCCACAAGTTCTCATTGCATGGTACTTTCTCTTCACCTTCGACAGAACGCTTCCTTGTTTTTCGTGCACGTCAGTTTTCTGTTCATTTTTTACATAAAAAAAGAGAAAAGAAAGTCGGTGGGAACCTCGAAATGATGCAACAATGTTCGAGCTTAAATCATATTTTAATTTCATTAATTCGTCAATTTAGAGCAACGTGTTACAAAGCATTACGTTTAAATTTTTTTGAGATGAACCCTCCGCACTATGATAATTAAGAGAATCAGCTAAAATGACTGACACTTGGTCCCTTTGTCTATCTTTATTTGGTTTTGAGACAATGTAAAAATTTCAGACGAAAACATACCGAGAACATGAAATTGAACCGTGCGTGGAGACTGCTCACAGGTAATATAATTAAGCACTCAAAGCCAAACCGATCGATAGTGAATAACAAATTGATAAAAAACTATAAAAGAAAGTCAATAATGGGGTGCTAAACAAAAATATCATATGCCGTCTTGGCTCGCTCACTTATCAGAGACAAATTTAAAAACCGTAGAAACGGTCTGTCGAACAAATTTTATGACCAATGTTAAAAGGAACAACATATTCAAATTTCGCGATGGCAGGAGTCTTGTTAACGAATGTCGTTTGGTTCTTCTTGCGATACTAAGAAATGTTTACCGCAAGCTGAGGTATCAACCGCTAGGAACGATGGTGAACATTTCCAGTGCGTTTTTTGCTCGCCAAGGACCACTATGAAAGGAAATAACACCAAGGTCCCTGTGCCATGTCTCTGAACTTTTTTGTGCTTTTCCATCAATTTCTGTAGGTTACTACTTTGAAAATGAAAGATTTGAGTTACATTGGATGATTTTGGATTTTCTTTTTTCATTTCCTCGTCAGCTCCAAGAACTTTAATACCTTGAGTATTACCAAACGTTTCATCTTCAAGCGATCGCGAACTGTTTTTCTTCTTCTTCTTGAAAACTGGCAGGCATCGAATCATTGTAGACTTTTTGTTACGCGTTAGATGATGGGTGCTCTTGGTTTGCTGAATATAGTTACGTTAAGAACGTAACATAAGTAATCGATAAAGGCGAAAATGTTAACGTTGTTTTCAGCAACAGCGACAGTGCATCACTGGTGGTGTAGTTTTAACGGCTAACTATTCAGGAGCGACGGTCGCACTAAATGCAATTACCTCAATAGCAACATAACCATAGAAATGGTGACGTCGTCGACAGAGAGAAGAATAATCATAATCTCGGTGAAAGGTACAGTGAAGCTTAAGAGTTTATTACCCTACGTCAGTGACAATGACCTTGACGTAATTATTATAGATGTTAACTTAGTCTATGATTACATTAACAACGATGGAGATCAATTGTTGGATAATGAGGATAACACACGACACGAATCGTCTCTTATCCGTCATTGCTCAACGGCTCATCCAAGGTCAGAACTTTTTTTAAATACCTTGAAGTTTCATTATTCTGATTTCGATATCTCATTGAAAACACTTCTCTGGACCAAAAGTCAGAAGAATTCTTAACTACTTTAGTTCAACAATTGTAAGTACGGTTTGAAATGTAATTTTGTGCTGTTTGTTAGACTAAATGAAAAAATAATTTAAAAAAAATAGAAATGGTGACGTCGTCGACAGTGAGAAGAACAATCATAATCACGATGAAAGGTAAAGTGAAGCTTAAGAGTTTATCACCCTACGTCAGTGACAATGACCGTGACGTAATTGTTATAGATGTTGACGTAGTCTATGATTACAGTAACAACGATAAAGAGCAATTGTAGTTAATTAGTGAGGATGGCACATAACACGAATCATTTCTTATCCGTCATTGCTCAACGGCTCATCCAAGGTCAGAATTTTTTTTTTTTATATCTCGGAGTTTCAATATTCTGACTTGCTCATTGGAACCACTTCTCAGGACCAAAAGCCAGGCAAATTCCAAACTACTTTAATTCAACAGTTGTAAGTACAATTTGTATTGTAATTTGTTGCTTTTTGTTCGAAATGAATAAAGGATGAAGAAAACTCTAGAAAATACCGAACAGAGCCCGGTTTTGATGGGCTCAAGTTTCTTCCCAGAACCTAAGTCTTAACCGAACAAACACTTTTCATTACGCTGCTTCCCCTTTTTCTGTTTAATAATTGCGACTCGATAGTTTAAGTTGAAGCGTTTCCGCGAGCATTACCAAGTACCAAATGAAAAAAATGAAATAAAATTGAGAATTCCTAAGAAAAATTCCTGAAAATTATCCCGAGAATAATTCTGAGAAAAATCGTTAGGCCTCACTATAACTTACAGTAATCCACTAATCTTTTGTCTTCCATAAAACATTATCCCCAAGTCCTCGCATTCCACGATCATGCGAGGAATTGCCTTGTGCTCTTTGGACAATATGAACCAGTTTTGCTGCTGTTTTGGAGAGTATTGCATCATTGCTATTTGGTATATTGTAAAAGACTAAGAAAAACAATGAAGTTAATAATGCAGTGAAAAACTTATTATGCCAGTAGCAGGAAATTTCGGCTGAAATTTTAGTCCTGAAAATACGCCCGTATTTAAAGACTTTGGTCATAGTTTTATCCTATACAGACCTCGCAGCCCGAAAATAACATATATTTACCAAAAAAACATCGAATCATTCATTATGCAACAAGTTTAGGAATAGATTATTTGACTTTTTTGCTTCAACAAGTCCTTGTTTTAAGATCGCAGTAATTGTTTCAAAAAATCTCAGAGACTGCGAGTTATGATTACATGTACCTCACAGTTCAGTTTTTACAACCACGCTCTCCCAATCTCTCCTGGTTAGCCCTCTCAGGTGAACTGCGATATAGATAGATGACTAGATGTAAACCTAATCTTAGCGTAAATACCTTGTAACCTCACAACCATTAAAGCTTTTAATTCTTACT
This sequence comes from Pocillopora damicornis, assembly GCF_964200805.1. Lineage (NCBI taxonomy): Eukaryota > Metazoa > Cnidaria > Anthozoa > Scleractinia > Pocilloporidae > Pocillopora > Pocillopora damicornis. The sequence goes on along the minus strand of NC_142673.1, from coordinate 16,647,510 downwards.
GGTGGTTGAAGCTGATAACTTCTGTGTAAAAGCTATTTTTGAAACAATTTAAGTAATATTTTCGTCCTCCTGGTCACTTTAAGCCCACTCGTAAGCTTAGCAAAGAGTTCGTCTTCAGTTCTCGCCAAATCTGGACTTGGTAAGTAACCGAGGATACTAGAAATCGGTAAGAGGCGAGATTATGCAAACCATTATCAAAACAATCTTTATCTTGAAAAATTTTAGCCAATTTACAGCCATGATTTTATTCCGCTTTTTACAGTATCAACATTCGATCCACGTACCATGATTAAACGTTGTAACTGGTGCAAAGGAAACACATCATAGTCTTACTTGCGAAACACCAAGAGATCAAATCATCTTAGTGCAAATTGGGTAATGAAACAAAAATGAATCATAAACTTATTGAAAAAACCTTCTGGGCAGTCAAAGAAAATCAACACTATGAATCAGCGTACATGTAGTACTTTTTTTAAGGAAGAATTTAACTCAGCCTATAGATCTATTTATCGTGCTAATGATGGATTCTTGGGCGTTTTTAGTAAATTCTAGTAAATTTCCAAGTTTTAGCGTTACTGATGCTAGAAGCTTGCCGTGCAAATAGACACACTCTGTTGTTTCTACGGTGGTTTAACCGACGTTGTTGGGGGTTAAAGCGAAGTTAAAATTAAGTTTTGAATTTAATGTTTCTGAAGAAGATGTTCGAGGGGAAGTAGTTTAACTCCTTCCGATGGAATCCGATAGAGCCATTAAACAAAACAATTCATTTCAATGGCGGATCACGTGAAAAGACTCAATAAGGCTTTATCCGCCATAAAATAATTAGTTTCGAACTGCCATTAGAGGTACGTTGTTGTTTCCAGGTTCGTTGTCAACACGTCAGTTTGGCAAATAATTCAAGATTTATCGAATTCCCCTCGGTAAGCCCATCGTCACACGTACTTCACAGCTAAGAAATCTTTTACAATTGAAAAATGAAACCATGAACATGGAACTGCGATAAGTCTCTGAACATAAAATAGAACATAATCCAATCTGTGTTTTGACAGTTTTATAGCGATGTCAATATCACAAAATTCTTGGGACGTGGCTGAGGACCGGTGATTTTTGTTTACAATCACAGCACTGTACCAAAAAGAAGCGGATTAAAGATGAAACCGAGCTGAGTGCTGTTCATCTCCTCATTTTCCTTTTGCGGATGACCAGACTCTTGAATTAAAAAACAAAACAAGGCAAACAAACCAAACAAAGCAAATTTGTACTTGAGTCATGTAATAAATTTTCCTAATTCGTTATATTTCACACGATGGAAAGCCCTCCTTTCTTCCAAAGCAAAACAATTTTGTTCTTTGAAACTATGGGATGAATGCTTTACCTTTATGATTCAGCAAAACAAAATTTTCCTGAAAATTTTTTTGTCCGACGACGCTGACACAAAATGTAAATGTAAAGATGATGTTTCAGTTAATAATGATTTACAGCGACCCTGAGAACAACCGGTTACAAGTGACTGCGCTAAGATTAACAGGCCACCAAAAACTGAAAACTTTGAAATACAAATTGATCCACAATCTAAATCTCGATTGATTGCATTGACAAGTGTTTTCAAAACCCATCAAATGATTTAGCTCAACTCTTGTCAACTCGAACTGGACTCAATTGAGCAATGAAACATACTTTCAAAAATCCCACGTAAGATCTAGTGAACACTATCGGAAAAAAGGCTCTCAAAAATAAGATTGACCTAATATTTCAATTCCAGAAAACTAAACTTATATTGACGAAACAATTCCAAATTTAAATTCCTGGCCATTTCTAAGGAAGTTAAAGTAATTCTCCTTTATTTTCAGGATAGGTAAAAGAATGACACGGTAAATTAGAAAATCGTTAAAGCCAAACTTACAAAATGTGTTTCCTTATTGTTGTAGAGAGTCAAATAAACCCTTGTTCGCGGGAAAAGTTTGCATCAAGGGAAGTCAAAACATGATTTACTGAAACTTTTCACGACACTTCAAGAAATAATCGACAGAGATTTCAAAGATAAAGAAAAAAAGACTTATAGTCCGAATATAGACTGATCATGGTAACAGGCGTTTTCGCAACCCGCCCAAATTCTTTGAAACTTAGTCATGAGATGACGCTTTTTAAGCTGTGAATTGTAATCTTAGCCGAATGAGCATTCTGTAATTTCCTCAAATAAAAGCTTTTAAGCAGGTGGTAAAATTTTGTATCTATTTCAAATAATGCTAATTTCAAAGCTATGTGGTAAGAAGACTTTTATTGGACCATGGTCTTAAAATGCATTATTAGCTTTTGAATCATAGATTGGAGGTATTAAGTTAAGTTCATCGTTGTGGTTGTATCCTTAGCATATCCGTAATAAGTAAGTGACCGGGATTTTATCTGAGATATTATTACGAAAACATCAACGCACCGATCTTTAAGGTGGATAATTTATTCTTAATTATTCCAGCGGTATCTTTTAGTTTTTTTTCCTTTTCTGAACGAAAATATCTCGATAAACTTCAGCTTCTGCTGCAACAGTTAAAGTAGGTGATGCATTAGAATCTTCAACCTGATCTGTGGTCACCTCTTACTAAATCGAATTTAGCTATAAAAATTTTGTTAAAAAACTGCGGTAACTGTAACCATTCAGTCGAGTTGTCAGGTGATGAAAAAAAGGTACTCGAGGTTGTGATTGATTTCCAATTTCAAGCAATTCTGACAAACGTTTTGCACATTTCATGACAGAGCTATTACACATTTCATTCGCAGATGATTTCCAAGTGTCTTAATTAATTTTAATTCATTTTCAGGGGATTTCAAACAATTCTGACAAACGTTTTGCACATTTAATGACAGAGCAGTTACAAATTTCAATCGTTGATGATTTCCAAGTGTCTTAATTAGTTTGACTTCACTTTCAGGGTTGGTGATGAAATGTATCAAACGATAAAACGGTAAATGCTAAAAACCGTAGGTGCATAAGATATTCAATATTTCAGAAATTCTAACAAATCCCAGTTTTGGGGAAAACTGCGGATCATTGGAAATCAAAACATGATCTGCTGAGACGTTCCTCGCACTTAGGGTTCGAGGGTGCAAAAACTCCCCTCAAACAACACGGTTACAAAAAAGTAGCATGGAATTTTGAAATTCACATTAATTGAGTAAAGTCCATTTGCCAACGAGATGGAGTGATTCTCAACCGTTTTTACAGCTCTATTAGCAAGATCTGATCTGTTAAAAAGCCATCCGTTTGAACTGAACAACGCAATATACGGCCAAAATTACCATGACGAGTGAACACTGAGGAATAAAATACTGACACTGAAAATAAACAATGAGGTGAAATTTTCCGCAAATTTAACTTCATTCATATTAAAAAATTAAATGCAATGCAAAACTGTAATCTCAGGCTATTTCCAAGTTACTTAACCCTTTCGCTCCCAAGATCTCATCAGTAACTCTCCTTACTATAAAATTCTGATAATGTTAAATCGGAGAATCTGGTATTGGATCAATTAATAATCCCCTAAATGATATTTTTCTTTATTCTCATTACTTGCCTGCTTGATATTGTAATAACATTGTAAGAAGAAATTCCATCTCGGTCACTCATTGGAGTTACAGGGTTAAAGCAGTTCTCCTTCATTTGCAGATTAACCCAGTACATCTTAAGAATTGTATGTCAGACAGAAGAGAGAATTACTAATGAGGTCCTGGGAGTTAAAGAGTTAAGTAAATGAGTGATACCGTAAATGGTAAATTGTAAAAGCCGCACTCACAGAAAATGTTTTATGTTAGAGAGTCGTATAAACCCTTGTTCACGGGAAATGTTCGCATAAAGGGAAGTCATAACATAATTTACTTACACTTTCACGACATTCTAAGAATTCATCATAAGAGATTTAAATGACGGTTAAAAACGAGTTGTAGACTGAATCTCACTTGATGATTGTAACAGGTGTTTCCGCAACCCGTCCAAGTTCTTTGAAACGTTGCAATGGGGTGGCGTTTTTTTAAGCTATGACTTGTAAATCTAGCTGATATCTTTCAAGTTCAGTTTATGTGAGCACATCACTTCCACTAACGAAATTCTACGATTCTCACCGGACTTTTACGGCTTAAAAAACAGGCCTAACCATCACGTCTTCAGTCTTTGTGTCAATATGATTGGTGTCTTTACAATCTGGCGGTTTATTTGTAGCACCTTGTCACCTTTGAGTTAAAAAAAACTGCCTTTTGGCCCTCTGTGTAAAACAAAGCGAATTCTTCTTTACAAAAAGCTCCTAAAAACGGAAAACAGTGAATGAATCTACTCGATCTTAATGATTTCTTAATTTTATTCTGGTTAATGACTGTAAAAACAAGGTTTTTACAAATTTATAGAATACCTAGTCACGCTGACATGTATACCATGAGACTTTCTGGAACGTTCTTATAGGTCAGGTATTTATAATGGTAATAGGACCGAGTGGAGTCCGATTCGGCCTATAATTATTCCAGAGATTAGCAACATTGGACGACCGCGAAGCGGGAGTCAGATTTGTTAGTCACGAGAATTCTGGTTCAGAAGGTGATCGGATCGATCCCACTGTCGAAACACTGATTTCTAACTTTAAAGTTTTACAAAGTGTAATTGACAAGCCTCTGACTAAATTCGAGTAGCTCTATGACTTATTACTTTTATGAATTGGTAGAGAATCTGGTAAATGAGAACGTTTAAATGAGCCTCTGCCATTTGTGAGAAACTGAAAACATCAATAACCATAATAAAGTTAGGCACGATTTTTTTTTTTGTTGCAGACATGTGTACCTATAAATCCATAAATACAATTATTATATCGTGGGCAGTGGCCGTGGAAAATATGAAGCAAATCCTGTATTCTGATTGGCCATTCGATGGACTCATCTTGCCTGCTTGGGATTGTATACAGATGTTTTACTTCAGCTAGAATTAAACTAATTGATGTGCCTTCAACTTCAACTTCGACGTTTATGATAATTTTCATATAGTTCTGAGCAACGTATATTGGCTGTGATAAACCCTTTGCAGAACGATACATCTTGGTATGCTGGTTGCTATCTATAATATAGGGAGATCATCAACCTCTTTCTTGAGTTACAGGCACATAAAGCTAAAATTAAGAGTGTTTCTGATAGACTGTCGTGTTGTGATGGAAACCCTATTTTTCAAAATATGGTCACAACATGACCTAAAGAAATTGGGCATTCCCATGACACCATTTTAAAAAGATGAAACGAAAGCCTGCACTAAGCAGGGGACATCTGAATCCCATTTGAATAAACTCCTCGGACAGAAAAACCACACGAAGACCATTATTACTCTTACTGATTCTGTACCTCAATTTTAAACATTACACAGTGGACCACGGCAAGAATTCGAGACAAGAATAACCTACTATGCCAAGGACACTTGCAGCCCTTCTACCTCTCGACGGGCAAATCCGAAAATGGCCTTATCATTGATAAAGGGTAACCTGTTCAGGACCTTTCAAATAAAGTACCAATTGTCTATAATAAAAATAAATTTGTAAACAAAAGTATTAACACTTAACCTTGTTCCATTTGAACAGCGGGCCGTTGTGTCGGGATGGCAGAGGAAAGGTAGAAGGCAGAGAAAGCGGAGTCCTTCACCATGATGAGCAACAATCAGAAAGAACAACAAAACCTACACCAGACAGAAATGAGTATGCTTGACTTACAGAAGCTCTTGGAAGCACCATCATAAAAGTTAATTTGTTCCGAGGAAATATTGAGTGTGCCTCAGCGATGTAAAAATGAAATAAACAAGAAGAGGCTAAAATTAATAATGAGTATGCCCTCTAAGATCAAAAGAAATTTTCAGTTTGCATTATTGCATATTATCAATAGTTTATAAATTTATTAGAATATTCATTTGATTTTTGTTTTGCACATATTTTGCCCAGGATACCTTTAATAATGCAAGAAGCGATCAATGGAAGAGTGGAGTATGGTTCTATTTTAATTACTCGTGTTATTTACCCATGCGCAAAGAAAACAAAATTAAAAAAAAAAATAAGAATCGTTTCAAATTTGTCAAGCTAAATCTAATTTTGCAGGTGCGGGTTTAGCAACAAGACAATTCTTCCATTAATGGCGTTTACAGCAATTTTAGTTGGCTAGAAATAAGCAAAGTGATAGTCCCAAATATCGGATCTGTGTATTTTCTGGAGAGTTAATGGGCTTGTTTCATCTGTTACGAATACAAAACTTGTGAAAGCTGGATTATGGTCTTCGCTTTCATGTCTCCAGCGCATTACATCCAAAAAACTAATTGCTTCAAAATAACCCCATAAGTTAGCGAAATTCTTTCAAAGCACCATAGCAATTGTAAAGGAGGGGCTAAAACTTAACCTCTAAAAAATTTCAAACTACTTTCCCTGTGATAAATATACAGATATGAAGAGCTACAAAGTCTTCCAAGATGGCCGCCAATACAGCGGAAACTTGGGCTGAATTGTGATCCCATGGAGACAAATGGCCATACAGGCAGAAACTTCTATTTGAAAAAATGGTAAAAAATGCATTTTAGTCAGTGGAAAATGTCTCTTGTTAACCGAAAACAAAGATTTGAAAACGTAGTTATTTAACAGAGTAAAAATTGAGCTGCCAGACGGGCCAAGAGAACACGAATATAATCTAATCACTTTCATCATTCATCGATTCTTGATTTATTAAATGCCCACTGGTGGGCCCATAGCCGATCTTCTGTTTCTTTAAATGGGTGAAACGAAAATATTTAACAGCTATGTGAAACAGTCCTTTTCACAATCGAAGAATAAAACCACAAACTGCTAAGTTAAATCTGTGAGGTGTAGTATCTTTGTTTTAAAGGTCAAAAACTGGTTCTTTTCTAAAACATATATAAGATGAATAGTTTTTCCTTATGATTCAGCCAAACGGCAGTATCTCTAAAGAATGTTTTTTTTTTCTCAACGACACAAACGCAAAATGAGAGATATCGCTGAAGATGATAGTAGAATATTTCTTTCCAATAAAGAATTATTCTTATCGACCAAGCGTACAATTGCTAAAACTGACTGCAATAAGCTTCTCAAGCCAAAAATCTTGAAAAGTTTGAAACAAGCTAACGTTCTCGTATGCCATAAGCTGTACTTTACGCTGATTTTATTCAGTAAGTTTGTCACTTTGAATTTTTAAGCAGGTGGATTGCCTTGAAAATTATTTCCTTATAAAACTATAAGTCAATGAATTAGACCATAAAAGTAGAATAATAATCATTGCCTTTAAAACCACGGTCAGGAGCTAGCAAGTTTAGCTAATCTTTATTCCTGTATCCTTGACTTATCCGTACTTGATAAGTGACCGTCAGACACAAAAAACTAATGGGAGGAAAACTCGCCAGATCATCAATCAAGCAAGCTTCACGCTCTCCAATTTCTTTTTACGTCTTCTGGGATTATTTCCTTTTTTTTCCTTTTTTCAAGGAAAACGTCTCAATAAACTGCAGCTCCTCTTGCAATAGTCCAAACAGATGATGTCAGCCGAAATGTTTTATTTGATCTCTGTTCAACGCTAACTAGATTAAATTTAGCAATGGAAAACACTGCCAAAAATTGCAATGATGACTTGACATCAATCAATAAGAAAACTCTAAGAATTAGGATTTGGTTGAAATTTCCAGCGAACTCTGGACACCTTTATTTAAAAAGAAAAAGCCATACCAAATTTAAACTGTAAAGATTTCTGAGTTAGTTAAATTAATTCTATTTTATTAAGAGAGTAAGAAAATGTATGACACGGTTGAATTGTACATGAAAAAAGACCAGAAAAAAAATACTATTTCATACCATAGAGTCGTGTAAACCATTTTCGCTCGCATCAAGGGAAGAGAAAACAGGCCTTGCTAAAACTTCCCACGACGTCTTATAGAATTCATCGAGGGATATGTCATTGTTTGAGGTGACAGGTGTTTCAGCGACCCCCCGGAATTTCTAGGGACTTTGTCAGGAATCAACATTCTTTAAAGTCTTGAGTTGTAATTCTAGCTCACTCCACTAAGTAATTTTCTCATTAAAAGCTTTTAAGCAGGTGGATTAACTTAATATCCGCTCTAAAATAGTGTTAATTTCAAAGCTATGAAGTAAAAAACCCATTATAGGACTATAGACTTATAACCATTACATTATCTCCTTTTGAAGCATAGTTTGAAGCCACTAAGTTTAGGTCATCATATTGTGGCTGTATCTTTGACAAATTCGTACTTGGTAAGTGACCATTAGGTATGGAGATTTAATCCGAGTTATCGCGAAAATATCGATAAACTTAGCTTTAACATTAGATAATTTCCTTCTAATTCTTTTAACTGGAGTTTCTCAAGGAAAATGTCACGCTAAAAGTCAACTTCTTTTGCAGTGGTTTAATAAGAAATAAATGAATTTTTTTAAGCTGTAGAAAAAATGAAACGACGGTTAAGGCTTTTCCCGTTACACTTACATGAGAATATTATCTATAATTCCGGTAAAGAAAAGGAAGACGAGGTCAAATCCATTTGCAAAAGAAGGATTAGACTAGGGGAGGGACTATGCTCACGGGTTAGGTTGGACCTCTGATTTTGTTGTTGTTTCTTTCCTTTTGGATTCATAAAACTGCGAAAATTGCTTAAGAAAATACCACAGGAATAAAAAAAATTTGACGGACTGAAATACAAAGCCTAAAGAGCTGCCAAGCAAAGACACCAAGAAAATGCCCATTGACAGAAATTGAAGGGAAAACGTTCGAAGTTTGGCTCATCGTTATTCCTGTATCCTTGATTTATCCGTACTTGATAAGTGACCGACAGACACAAAAAACTAATGGGATCAAAACTCACCAGATCATCAATCAATCAAGCTTCATGTTCTCCAATTTCTTTTTAAGTCTTTTGAGATTATTTTCACTTTTTTCTCTTTTCCAAGGACAACTTCTCGATAAACTGCAGCTTCTCTTCAGATAGTTCAAACAGATAATGTCAGCCGAAATTTTTCATTTGATCTCTGTTAAACTCTAATCAGATTAAATTTAGCAATGGAAAGTACTGCTGACACTAATGAATAAGACTCTCAAAATTAAGATTTGGTTGAAGGTTTCAGCAAAGTCTAGACATATTTACTCACATTGAACTTCATTGTCATCTGCCATTGTCTCTTGGCGCACATTAATAGGTTATCCTAATTACGCACGCAGTCGCGCTTGTGCATTACCTTCTCCCCCGCCCTTCCGTTACGTAATGGCTAAGATTGTGCCCGCAATGCAGTTGGCCGCGCATGCCAAAAGCTAAAAATGCTTGCTAAAAATTTTTTCGGCTTGATGGGTACTACAAATTCGTTGAAGTGTTGCGTTGTGCTCAAACGTCCGCTGGACAAGACTAAAGCTATGGCGTTGACATGCCCATAGTACAGTTGGCAGCGCATGCTGAAAGTAGCACCTTGTACGGTCGTACGTCCAAATTTTTTTGGCTTCATGGGTCACTAAGATTTTGTATAATAATGGGGCTACGCTGTGCACGCTGCGCGCTGCGAGCTCTGCTATGATGAAATATTTCGCCATATTTCCCGGACTAGGCGTTCTTATCAAAAAGCCACTATAAAAAGAATTGTCAAATGAACCAAAGTTAATGTTGGTTGTGTAAGAATGGAAAAACATGATTCCTAGTTTACTATAAACAGGATAGTAGAAATTCAACATCAATCCCGATTACTCGGGCCTCCGCTAACTCAAACTATTGTCGGTCCCATTAGGATTTCGAGTTAGCGGGGTTTAACCGTAAAGACACAAAGCAGGGAAAGTTTACCATGAAGAACATAAATTACCCCAAAAGCCATATTAATATTTTATTGAACCCAACTGCAGCATGAACTTACACTGAAAATTTTGTATCTAAATCATAACGAAATTTTTTTATTCACTATCTGACCTCATAGCTTAAAAATTGTCCAATTCTTGACCGGAAAATTTAGAAACTACGTAAAATCATCGCCTTTTATCAAATTCAGCTATCATTGTTTGTTTTACTGACTGAATTTTTCTCAAAACGCTAATTGCTCCTAAAATCATTTCAATTTCATTTTAGACGTTGTGAGCTTACATCAGGACCTAGCACAAGGTCCAACCTCATTTCCTGAGTTATCTGGTAGTAACAGGTACCTGTTGATCTAAGAACCTGGTTACTGACCTTTCAAATTATCGACGAATATGTATGGAAATCCGGTTCGCTGATATCTTCAACATTTATCACAAAATAAAAGCTTCCTCTGATCGCCTCTAACCACAAGTGGCCCAAGCTCACGTCTCGAGAAAAAGCCAGCGATTAATTCATGAACGCGTCACGCGTTGTGTGAGTCAGTGTTAAGTTACAAGAGAAACCAGTGAAAATTTGAACACGTTATAAGAAATAGTATGGGGAACGAAATATGGTCGTTTTACAACGATAAATACTTCGAAATATTTATATTTTACACGTAAAATCAATAAAACTTACTCACATCTTGTGTGTTTGTTGTAGTTTCGCGCGATTTCTGCTGTTTTAAGCTTGCTTTACCATCACTGTTATTTATGTCAAAAGACGAATTTTGATATAAATAACAAAAGCCTCTGCAAATAGTTCGCGGTTTTATTGCTATTTGCCCGACTAGGATTTCGAAAAATAGGTATCATTAATTCATGAAAATGCATTATATTGTTAAAGAAAAACTTGGGCCATTTAGGTGTAACACGTTAGCCTAAGCCTGCCAAGAATTGCTGCAAAATCAAAATATCTAAAATTTCAAAATAGCATAACAATTTTTTAGTACATAGCCTGTTTCTCAGAGCAATATATTTAATTTTTTTCTAATCGGCTGTATTAATAATTTTTAATTATTTTTTTTAACAACTTTTTTTATGATTTTTTGATTAATTTTTTTAATTAAACAATTTTAAAACTATTTTTTATAATTTTTAATTAGTTTTTTAATCATTTTTAACAACTTTTTTAAAAATAATTTGTGCAATAACTTTTTTAATTAATTTTTTATAATTTTTTTAATTATTTTTTTGATTAAACAATTTTTAAATTATTTTATTTAAATTAATTTTTTGATAAATTTATTAATTAGTTTTTTTAATAATTTTAACGATTTTTTTATAATTTTTTTAACAACAATTTTTTAAAATATTTTCCTAAATTAACGCTTAATTTTTTTTAACAATTTTTTAGATGTTTTTCAATATTTTTTTAAAAGATTATTTTGTCAATCAATTTTTTCCTTAGTTTTTTAATCATTTTTTTCAATATTTCTTTAAAACTGAACTAGAAAGCAGCACTCTGCGGACAATAGTTGTAAAACTTCTTTATTCTCTGACGCGTTTCGTCTAACTGTCGTTGACCTCTTTAGGGAGTTTTACAAGTTGAAAGTAAACGCCTGTACTGAGCCATAGTTTGCGGCTATTCGGGGACCTCTGATTGACCACGATTTTAGCTAAAACCGCGGCCCCCTAAATATTTTTCTCAACTTGCCCAAAAAATTTCAAATTTTTCCCACCTCGCCTGATCCTGTTCGTATGTCCAGCCAAGCCCTCATGGTCATAAGCCAGTTTATATGTTTCCACTCATTGACAAATTTATCAATAAAATGATTCAATGAAACCCTCGACATTCCTACTGGGGAAAACAAGAATTATTTCAACTCAGACAATTCGCAAAAAATTATCTGAGGAATAAAAAATTATGACAGTGCCACGTTTCTATTTGTCCCTAACAAAACAGACCGGACAAGCATGTTGGCGAACGATCGACAACGGTGACATCAAAAAGCCCCCCCCAAAAAGCGGCTCTATTATCTTATCTTACCACGTGCAGTTTTATATTTTCCTTTCAATAATTTGAAGTATTAAAGAATTGAGTTCTTTTTCTCAATGCCACGTGTCAGGCAATGAAAACTTTAGTTCAAAATCGTTGAAAAGGGGAAGGGAAAAGGATGAAAGTGACCAAATTTATATTGACCCATGTTTGCTTAGCCGGGTTCATACTAAAACATATGTTTCTTACAAAAATGAAATTTTTCTGCCAATAGTTCAAAGATTTCTTTTATTTGCCCGACTAGAATTTCGAAGAATAGATATCATCAAATAATAAAAATACATTTTTGGTGCTTTATATAAATTTGAGCTATTATGGTGTAACACGTTAGCCTAACCGTACCTGCAACTGCTGTTAAATCCAAAAGTATCTGAAACTTAGAAATAGTATAAAAATTTTTTAATCCACAGACTGTTTGTAAAAACAATATGTTTAATTATTTTTTAATTAATTTTTGACATAATTTTTGGCTAATTTTTTTTAATCAGAAAATTTTTTAATTATTTTTTTTAATAATTTTTTTCAAAAAATTTTAGAATTATTTTTAACAATTTTTTAAAATAATTTTTCCCTTATTTCTTAAATTAATTTTTTAATCAACTTTTTGTTTAAACAATTTTTTTAAATCAATTTTTTAAATTATCTTTTGACAATTTTTTTAATAATTATTTCAAAATATTTTAAAATTATTTTTTAAATTATTTTTTATATTGCTTTTTTAAAGAATTTCTTGATAGCATTATTAAAACTGGTGAGCAGCACTGTGCGAACTGAAGTTGTAAAACTTCTTCATTCTCACACGCGTTTCGTCTAACGGTCTAGACATTTTCAGGGAGTTTTACAAGTTAGACCTAAACGCCTGTATTTACAACCCAGAGCCAGGGGCTCTACGGGGGTCTATGACCATCAACGCTTGGCCGGACATACGAACAGGAACAGGTGAAGTTATGGAAAATTGGAACATTTTTTGGGCAAGGTGAGAAAAATATTTTGGGGGAACGGTTTTAGCTAAAAACCGTTAAACGAAACGCGTCGAACAAGAAAGAAGTTTACAACTACTGTTCAAACAGTGCTTCTCACGAGTTCAGTTTTAAAAAAATAATTTTAAAAAATTGTTTTAAAAAATTAATTAAAAAAATAATTACAAAATTATTCCAAAAAATAATAAAAAAAAGTTATTTAGAAAATTGCTCATTTTTCCTAACTCAAATAAGTGATTGACCGAGTGATCGAGTTCTTCAAGCAGGTGGAATGATTTGATACATCTTTGAAGAGCTTATGTCAAGGTCATGCATTAAGAATAAATACTTAACGTCCGTCGCAAACTTTTACAATATATTCAACAGTCACCTCGAGCTACAGCAAGACTCCTCAGCTTTCCATTATCGCTGTGATCGCCACATATCACCTCTTGGTAAGTAATCATGGGATTCATAACTCTGAAAATTTTGAAATCTACTTATTACTAGTGATCTTTTAAGCAAAGTCGGATAGCTTGTTTTGTTCTGGAACTACTTTACTTCCCCTTTCCTTTTTACTCAGCAACTCGGCCACATTTCAAGTAAATTGCAATAGGAATAAAACGCGTTTTTGAAATAGAATTTTGCCAACTTTTCTTCGTATACTGGATTTCAAGAAACAACTCCTTTATCCTCAGTTTTTTTGTCACACTGATCGCGGAAATTACAAACGGTGCTATGTTGGTGTTACATTTTATTAATTCTTCAATGACACCTCGTTTCACATCTGTATTAAAACAAAGAACGAAGGGAGGGTTTCTACGGTATCAGACATACAACGATTTGAATTAACTTGAGACTTGAAATACATTTCAAAACGAGGGGATTTTTACAATTGCTCATTCGAACACGTTCCACTATCAGCTAGACCTAATTTCGGTAAGGTGCAATTGATGCGACACTTAAACTTAGGCCAGAAATGTCTTCTAGATCATAAACTATGTCAGTAGAGCTTCTTTCGATTAACTCTTACTCTTGTATTCTAAACTTAAGCGTAAACTTAAAAGAACAAACGGGATTTACATTATGAACTTCCCTGTGGTTCCCTGACGGAGCGTGGTACATGTGTTGTGCGAGTTGTGCGAGTGTACAGTTCGAAACACGTGTTGCAAGTATCGAATCGACTCTGTCGCTGTATCGTAAATTTCAGCAAATGCTTGTGATTCATCTGTTGCCCTAAGATTTTCGATTACTTTGGTGGGAAAAAATTAATCTTAAAGCTGGACTGATCCATTTTCATATTCCCTTACCATCTTGCAAGAGAGTATCATCATGATTTTAGTCTGACGGTTGTCTCTCATCATCCTCGAGACATCAGGTTTAACTTTTTCCTTGAACTCTCTCCATCCAAAACCTACCGCTCCGTGGCCTGGCTCCTTGGGCTTGGATCCATAGTATCCTCGACACCTTCAATTCGAAATTGCCTTGTAAAACCTTTCAACCCACTTCCTGATTCATGAGCTACAAATTGTGTGCTCTTGACATTGTCGATTGAAGTTTCGAGTAGATGGTCTTGTGGGGTTGCCATAACAATCATTAATATTGAACTTATAAATTAGTTATTCAGTGACTTATAAATTAGTTATTCAGTGACGTTAAACGTTAATAGCGGACTGACTATCCTGCCGTAGTTGAATGTGAAAAATAGCGAAATTAAAATGTGGCAAAACTGGCTGTTACCTCAATTTCCCTCTTGCACGGAAGCTTAAAAAACGAAGGCTAGATTTACTTAAATAACTCTAACTTTAGTGAAAATCGTCGATAGATAAACTGCAAAGTGTCAGAGCATAGTTGATCGACATGTTCCAATCTTAAATCGGGTCGAATACGAACGTGATAACATTTCAGAAAACGTAATAGTGTATATAATATCGTATTTAGCCAAATTTCCTAGACTAAGCTTTCTTATCAAAAAGCCACTTTAAGAAAAATTACCAGATGAACGAAAATGACTGTTGACTGTGCAAGAATGGTAAAAACAGTATTAAAGTAAACGACTCGCTAAGCACTTTACTGAAAGTTCTTAATTCACGTTAGTTCATCTAGATCCTACACTCGACAACCGGCCCAAGAAAAATGAAAAGAACAACCGTTTGGTGTTTGGTAATTGCTATATCAGTGTTAGCCGTTACACAGGCCTCGTTTTTCGTTGATGACAAGCCTCCAGTTGGCCTTCCTTACATTGGTAGAGGGAAAGATTACCCGATAGGAACGCCCCCTTCTTTTCATTCTCGATTTGATCCAGTTACAAACACTCCTTTTTATTCAGCCTACAAAGTTTTACCCGGGCAGGCAGCGAACATTGGCACGTATCCGAGGCCCCAAGGCCAAACATGGAAGGATCCTCCAAGTACGTAGATGGCTATTTGACAACTATTTATTTGAATACCGATTGGAGAAAAATCAATCAATAAAACAAATACAGAGGTTTGAGGTAAACCCTGCGTTGCTACAAAACACGCAACGTTACTGAAGAAGTGGGAAAAGCCATCATACTGCTACTTCTTAAGTTTTCCTGCAGCGTTTTTCAGTAGAAATACTAACCCTTAAAACCCCTTTATTCGTATGTCCTTAAAACGCCTTTTTTGCAAAGAATTTCTACGTTTTAAGAGAAATTAGAGTGCAGTCAGAGGGCTTCATACCACCGTTATTTCAGAATAGATATAAAAAAGCGACATGATTCCCTGGAATGTTCAAAGATCACTTTCAGTTTATAACAAGTAATTTAATCGTCGTGGTAAACTACAAAATATTACCACTATCGTCATCGTATCCATGCGAATATGATTTGATAATTTAACGTGAGAAGTAATCAAGTTATCTCTATTCATGGAAGAATGTGGCTTATGATTATAGGTGCTACTGGCCTCGACAACGCTTATAAACAAGCCAACCAAGAAGCTCAAAGCAGCTACGGTAAACAACTTACTAGAGGCCATATGAATCCCTCAGGTATCAACTCATTTGACAAAACTTACATGACGAATACTTTCACTCTTGTGAATGCTGTACCTCAGTTTGAGACATCAAATAGCGGACCCTGGCAGGTTTTTGAAAAGAAGATATCAAATTATGCCAAAACTACCTGTGGGAGTTCAGCCCGCCAAGGAACCCTTTACCTTCTGACGGGCAGATCCGAAAATTGTCTCAATGGCGTAACGAAGCCGTACATTTCGAACTCATTTGTAGTGGGAACTAAAACATTACCCCTTGATACTCCTGGGGCTGTTTGGACGGCGGGATGCTGTGTGTGGATGGATAAAGGAAAGCCAAAAGCAGAGTCCTTTGCAGTGATAAGCAACAACCATTATGACAAAACCAAGCTACATCAGACACCAATGAAAGTAACTGACCTGGAGATGCACTTGAAGGTGACAACGACAGTAAATTTGTTTCCAGGAAATCCAGATTGTGCTGCAAACTACTTTCCTCTACCTTGATAAATCGTCGAAAGAAACTTTTGGAGAAACTATCATAAAAACAAAACCAAAAAATTGGTTCCTTTCATTATGGACCCCAGTAAAAAAACTATGCGTGTAAAACCCTAATTTAAAAGAGAACATAAATAGAGGTTAGCATTTCAAATTCATCAAGTAATAGCTTATTTGCCATAGGCTTCGAGTTAGGCAATGAATAACTGTATTTATTGCAGCAAGACATCTCAGTTGATTGTGCCATAAAATAAATGGGATCTTTACTTGCACGACTTTTTGAGTGGAAAAGCCGGCCAATTTCATGTTAGTCCACTCCATTGCACTCTAATACAATTTTTTCCAACCCAAATCCACTTTAACTAGCCATAAGAAATTCAAGCTAGCCCTTTCCGACCCTCTACAATCCAACTCAATCTACTAGTTTTAATTTCAAAATCCCTATTATCATATTCGTCAAAACAATTTATTCCAGATCAGTCTAATCCACTCTAAAGGGGTAAGTTTGGTGCTGCGTCGGTGGGAGAGTATAACAGGGTAATTTCAAGTGCAAAATAGTTCACTTGCCTGGATTATGGTGGATTTGGTAATTTAGTATTATCAACTGAATTGATAACGTAAACTGGCCACCGTCACGAATTTCAAAGCTTAACCCTTCGTCATTCGCTTTAACGAAGAGCTAACGCTCGAGACGTCGTCAGTTTTGAAACTATTTACAGCGGCCAATTTATGTTATCAACTGAGTTGATAATACTTAATTACCTAATCCACTACAATCCAAGCATATGAACTCTAGTTCGCTTGTGTCCACCCCAACACCTTCTTAATCGTTTTCATTCCTAGCTAACTTATCCTAATTCCCTCTAAAGTAAACCACCTTGCCTCAACTACATTTAGTTATGTAAAAGCTATTCATAAGGGTTATGAATGCTATTATTTCCTCTCACGCAACAACTATTCATTCATTTACTCATTCACTAACTCATTACATTCACTTCTTCACGCGCTCCTTTATCATTGCTTCATTCATTTATGCTTTCGCCAACTGTCTTTCTCTATTACTGAATGGCCAATTTTAGAATCCTCTATGGGGTATACAGACGTTGATAGCACTAGAGCATTATTAATAATTCATGACGTTAATTCATTATGTTCAGTTACAATTAAGTTTTGCTATCTAGTATGATTTAAACAAAAATAATTTTACATTTAAACAGATCGCAGTTTTCATTCTGTTACCTTAACAAAGGAATGACTGACATGTTATTCCTCAAAATATCAGTTATTAGTACACAGTATACTAAAACGGTGGATGGCGTTAAAGACGCGCTCCAAATATCTTTTGCTATTCATCTCCGAGCAACTCGCAAGTTTTGCGCTCCCTCACGTTGCAAGAATAAATTAATCTTTTTGTGCTACTTTATGTAACTGTTCTCGCATATACTTAAAAAAACTATTCACTTCATTGTCGGAAGCTAGTGGTGGATGATCACCTCGCCTCGCAGCTTGGTAAATATCCGCCACTAACCAACTTCACTTCGGCGGAGAGTTGTTGATAAATGCATAGATTTGGCCAAGCCTAAAAGCGGAGCTCCAGTTAGTTTATTTTCTGGCCGTTCACTTTATCAGAATTTCTTACTGGCTGTTGAACAGTTTATTCAAGGAAATTTAGGGACCATTAATCAATTATGTAAACGGTGGGGGGGGGGGGGGGGCGTGGAGTCAATGACTTTTTGAAGAGCGTGAGGTAAGAGCGAAGACAATTTTCCTTTCTTCGTTTAAAAAATAAGGAGTTATCAACTTGTTACAGGCACAGTGACCAACAAGAGTGATTCTGTCAGTGATAATAACTAGATTATTTGTGCAAATAACCAGAAGGTGATAAAAAGCAGGACGTTAAATTTCTGGGCAACTCTTATTTAAATTTCATAATCTGGCTATCAGGCTGAGGCGCTCCTATTTTTGCCTTGCGCATTATGCGGATGCTTATTAATTTTAGGCAAACAAAATTTTCATGTTGAAATGCGGTACATGTAACTAAAGCATAATTATAATTACACAATTCTACACAAAGGATGTCAGGCTACAGACTCGCTCGCAACAACTTTTGAGGGATTAAAGAGCAACAAAGAAGAAATAAATAAATATGACTAACTGTAACAAAACAAAGTTGAAAGTGACTATATTAAATATAAGTGAATATATTAAATTTATTAAATATGGCGGGAAGGACAAGCATTTTGCTCTCTCCCAAATGTATGGCCTGGCTTGCTCTATTCATAATCCTTTGCTGTGATGAACCGCCAAAGAACAAGATAGCAGGATAGTTAATGTTTTTATTGCAAGTGCTCTCAATATCAAGCACTTCTCAGCCCGAAATTCTTGCAATTCAAGAAAGTACGTGAAACGAACAAGAATCGCGTCTTCTGCAAAATGCCTGACAGCTATAAATCTTGGGGAAATTGCTCTCTTGGCAGCCTATTGGTTTTACTGTCAGGCGATGTGATGACTAGCCCCGGACCTTCCCATTATACGGGTGACGTACCAACGTTTCTACAGAGACCGTGCCTCAAAACTGCACATTTAAACATCAGGAGCCTCCTTAAACATCTCGACCAACTAAAGATCTTACTTCTGGACCATCCCATCGATATTATTTGCCTGAATGAAACATGGCTCAACAGCTCTTGGACTTACAATGAACTTGTCATGGACGGCTATAATTTGGTAAGGTACGATCGACCAGATGAACAGAGAGGCGGCGGAGTAGCAATATATTACAAATCAAAGTTTAATGTTCGCCCTCGCCCTGATAAAAGTAAACTACTAGTATCTTCACTATACAGACCGCCTAACGTTGATCCGAGTAACTTCATACCTAATCTGGAGAAAACTCTGGACGTCGTATCAAGCAAAGGCGATGAAATATTATTGCTTGGAGACTTAAACTACGATCTATTTCCAAAGAAACTGCCTCACGATACAAAAGAAGTCATCAAATTGTTTAACATCTATCAATTTTCCCAACTTATCGAAGACCCTACGAGAATCACCGAAACATCAAAAAATTTAATTGACGTGGCATTTACAACCAACGCAGACAAAATTGCTACTTCTGGCGTTTTAAACTGTTCTATTAGTGATCACCAACTTGTTTACATCGTCCGACCAGCGAGATTTCTCAGAGGAGAAATAAAGACTGTGCGTTGTAGACGCTTTAATAACTATTCTTCTCAATATTTTGCTGATGACCTACACTCTGCCTCTTGGGAAAACATTGACACCTCCCTCACAGTAAATGACGCTTGGATGGCTTTCAAAAGAACCTTTATGGATATAGCGGATAAACACGCCCCCTTCATGACAATGAGAATTCGATCTTCTACTCTTCCATGGTTAAATAAAAACATCAGAAATCTGATCAAGGAGAGAAATTTCCACCATAAGAAGGCACAAAAATCTGGATCTTGCAATGATTGGGCTACTTATAGAGCTATCAGAAATCAAGTAGTATCTCAGATTCGTAAAGCTTAACGTAACTACTATACCAATCTAATTGAGGAAAACAAAAACGATTCAGGAAAGCTTTGGAACGCCATGAAGTCAGCTATTTCATCTGGTACTCGATCAAGTCAGATCGACACTCTTGTTGTCGACGGAAATAATATCACAGATCCCAAAACGTTATCTTTTCATCTGGCTTCATTTTTTAAAACTATCATTGGAAGCCTAAGAGAGGGTTTATTGCGAGTTAGTACCTATATTATCCCAGCTCAAACAAGTTTGCCACCATCGTTCAAGCTCTCTCAGATGGAACCAGAGTTTGTTAAAAAGCAATTAAAGTCTCTAAAAGTAAAAAAAATCAACATGCATCCCAGGATTACCAGCACGACTTCTAAAGGATGGTTCAGACGCAATATCTGAGCCCCTTACCTTGCTTATGAACAGATCTTTACGTGAAGGCTATGTACCTGATGAATAGAAGCACGCCCTTGTAACACCCGTACATAAGGCTGGAAGTAAAAGTGATCCGTCCAACTATAGACCCATATCTGTTCTGCCTGTATTCTCCAAGATCCTTGAAAGAGGGGTACACATAATGGTTAATGACCATCTACAGCTCAAAAACATGCTGTCTCCATCACAGTCTGGTTTTCGCCCTCTCCACAGCACCTCAACCTGCTTGACCCATGTAACTAACACCCTTTTACAGAATATCGAAAAGGATTGTTGACTGGACTAGTATTTTTAGATCTTAGCAAGGCTTTTTACGCTCTCGACCACAACTTTCTTTTAGTTAAATTATTTCAGTCCTTTTTTTTTGGTTTTTCTGCCACTGCCAGAAAATGGATTTTCTCGTACTTAACCAATCGTTCTCAAAGTGTTTGTGTTAATGGGATAGTTTCAGAGCCTCAAAAAATCGGTTTTGGAGTCCCCCAGGGTAGCGCTTCAGGGCCCTTGCTCTTTACAATGCGTATTAATGAAATATCCCATGTCGTTAGATATTCTAATGTTAAACAATATGCTGATGATACGCT
The DNA here is from genome assembly GCF_964200805.1 of Pocillopora damicornis. Lineage (NCBI taxonomy): Eukaryota > Metazoa > Cnidaria > Anthozoa > Scleractinia > Pocilloporidae > Pocillopora > Pocillopora damicornis. The sequence goes on along the minus strand of NC_142673.1, from coordinate 16,626,635 downwards.
TCTTTACTTTGCTAGTGACGATGTTAACATCATTGAGTCCAAACTGTAATCTGATTTAGATAGTGTTACTCAGTGGCTTTATACTAATTAGCTAATACTCAACTCTACCAAATCTAAAATAATGCTTGTGAGTACCCATCAAAGGCTTGCCTCTAAGTCGTTCTCCATATCATCTAATGGCCGAGACTTAGAGATTAGGAATGTTGCGTAGAGCACGAAAGATCTTGCCTCAGTCATCCTGTATCATTTTCTACAACGCAATGATACTTCCCCTTTTTGACTATTGCTCAGTTGTATGGGATAGTTGTGGGGCTATATCTAAAGGGTATTTTGATAAGCTTAATGGGCGTGCGGCGAGTATTATCTTAAATAGGGCTGTAAGTGAAACAGATATTGTTCGTATTCTTGGTTGGCCTAGCATTCAGTCTCGTAGAGACTATCTTAAATGCATGCTGGTTTTCAAATCTATGAACGGCTTAGCACCTTCCTACCTATTGAGTGATTTTACTAAAGCTAAGAAATATCATACGTATAATACCAGGCACAGGGATTTGACTCGTCTTCCTTTGGCCGAAAGCACTAAATATCAAGGCAGTTTTAGATACAATGGTGGGTGCACTTTTAATAATCTGCCCAAAGCAACAAGATCGCTGGAAAGGCTTAAAACTTTTAAAACTGAGTGTAAGCGGTTTTTTAAACAGATTTAATTAGTTATGTAGACTTTGTATGTATTTTCTCTGATGATTTTTACTTTAGTCTGTCAATTTTGTGTGTAACTTTGTATTGTCAAATTTTGTTTTTGTGGGGCTCTCTTTAAACTAGCTATGCTAAATATGATCTCCCTGTTTAAATATTGATTACATACATTACCGACTGGAAGAAAGTACGCCGTTAATTACTGGCGTAAAATCTTAAAGTAAAAATATAACTGACAGAAATTATGCCGGTAGTTAACGGCGTAAAATCTTACAGTCTACTTAAGACTGAAGAAATTGCGCCGATAGTTTACGGTGTAAAATCTAACGAATATATATATATGACTGAAGAAATTACGTCGTCAGTCACTGAAACAGGCGTAAAATCTTACAGCATGTTAATACAAGCGAAATGAAAATACTAAATGAAAGTGAGCATTTAACTACAGACGTAAAATTTACAGCAAGTAAATAAAGACTGAATGAAATTACTATATGAAATTACACTGTTAGTTACTTGCGTAAAATCTTACATACATACTATACCGACTGGAAGAAATTGCGCTGTTAGTTAACAGTGTAAAATCTAAATGAAAGTGAGCCTTTAATTACTGACGTAAAATTTACAGCAAGTAAATAAAGACTGAATGAAATTACTATATGAAATTACACCGTTAGCTACTGGCGTAAATTCTTACAGTATATAGCCGGTGTAATTCAGCTATTTGATTGTCAATTACAGAAACACGGTCTTATATGGACTGATTTTTCGTGGCGAAATCTCAAATTATGAGGCTGATCAACACAGGCATTTGACGACATTTGACCTGACTCACTTTGGTCGCTGAAAAATTAGCTACTGATACAGTTTTCAAAACACCGACAAATATGTAGAAATTTTCTTCCTGGGTGGACATTAAATGAAAGTCAAAAAAACTTTTGCTGGGTACAGCTTTTTCAAAGGTTGCGTTCCTACCGTCTCCAGCCCCTTGTTCTCCCAGGCGCCCTCGTGCCCATCCACTACTATGGAACAAATACTTTTGGGAGACCGAAACAACTAGTTATGCTGAAGGTATCATCCATTAAACAAGTGGACTCATATTTGCCGAGATATGCCTGTAAAGGTATTATCTACCTTTGAAGTACTGACTTGCTAGACACCCTTCTTATGTATGAAAGAGAGTATTCCAACACTTTAGTTCATATTTTATGGCAAGCTGTGAAAATTGCATCGTTAAAACCTATTAGTTAGTGTAGTCTGCCAGACTATGCGCTTCTCACTATTTCCCAGGAGCGCGTAACGCCTGAATGGCAGTTTCAGCCATTATGTTATCTAAATCCAAAGGTGTGACTTCAAGTGTTATACTTAGGTATAGCAACTTTTCATTAGATGTTTTAAACGGCGTGACTCATCAGTTTCACTCAGCCAACAGACGGACATCTTTACTGTTCAAATCCTCAATCCAGTCAGACCACCCTTCAATGACTCTACCATAGCTGTCAATTCGATTGCTAAAATTAACCAAGTATCCCTTATGTTTTCTGTAGGCTACGATTTGTCCTTTACACCATCCCCAGTACTTTGTTTACTTCACCTGATTTGTCCCTCTCATCATATTGCACTTCAATTAAACGGTTGATCGAGGCTCACTTGCCTTTACTTATACGCTATTGTTTGGTCTTCGAAGATAATGCATATTCTGTAAGATTTTACGCCAGTAACTAACGGCGTAAATAAAATCATTGAATACAAATATATGCTAAACTTCGTGTCGCAAATATTGTGCTATTTTAACTATGGTGTTGGTTGTTGTCAATAGTATCATTCTGTGAAACTGTTCTACTGTGCTACTGATTTGAGCAAGGTCAGAAATTGAGGTCAAAAGAACTTTTGGGATAAGATATTAAAAAGTTAGATTTGGATCAAATTTAACGCTAAAATTTTGCCGGCAGGAAGCATTTCCCAAGCAGCGACAGACGGAAATCAGGAGTTGGGAAACCAGCCGACGACTACTGTGGAAAATAAACTTCGTCCTATCTGGTTCAAAGAAAAGACGATTCACCCAAAGCACCGAAACAAATTCACTGGAAAACACCAATGATATCAAAGCTTGCACTATATTCGCAAGAATATGTAAACTTCAATGTCGTCCACATAGAGCTCTCAGGAAAACAGTGCCTGAAAACTTATGGTAGATCGTTCTACGTTAATACCGTGTAAGAGAAGCCCTCGGAATCACTTTCCGTAGACAGGGGCTATGACAACTCTTTATTTACACTGAGGACTCAGTTATTTTTATTTTGTAAAGAGAGAAAGGTTATCTACCTCATTTCCTTGAAAGTGAATTTTTATAACAGGTATTTTTATAACAAGTATCAACCTTCAGCGCAAGACTGAAAAAAAATTTCATGTCAATTTTGGTTTACGCCAGTTTAGCCACATGCAGAGTTCAATACGTGCAAGTTCGCTGCACGTTCGTTGCTTACATGTCGAGTTCGCTTCATCAGCTAACCAAGTTCGCTACCACACACAAAACAGGTATTCATTGACCTTAGATGTTGGTAGCGGACTGACTTATCACGAACGTGATGACATTCATGAAAACATAATAGCATGTATAATAACGTATTCAGCCAAATTTCCCAGACTTAGTGTTCTTATCAAAAAGCCGCTATTAAAAAAGAAAAAAATTTCCAAATGAACGAAAATGCCTGTTGTTTGTGCAAGAATGGTAGAAATGGTATGGATGGAATCATGAACAGTAGAAACATGATTCCTAGATTCCCTCAATTCTTGACTTATCTGGTAATAACAGGTACCTGTCCTAAGAACCTGGTGAATGACCTTTTAAAAAGTATTGAAGCAAATTCATAGAAATTCTTTACGCTGATCAAGATTTTGGGCTTCAATAGAGGCTTCCTCCGATTTCCTTTAAAGTGGTTTAAACTGTAGTGTTAAGATAAAGTTTTTACTGGGAGCGATCAATTCAAATTGATTTGCGGTGTACGATACTTTTGAAGAACCTTTCCGAAAGAAAAGGAATTTTCTCTAAGAGTGAAATAGGAGGAAAGAAAAGCTGTGCGATTATCGCGCAAATAGGTGCACTTACAAGAAGACAAAAAAATAACCTATGTCTAAAAATAATTTTTTTTTACCTTTTAACTTCAAATAACTTCAGAGTTTGAATTCAAAACTTACCTAGACACAAAACGGTTGCACCTTTCAGAACGTTTTTTCAATCATGTCAGTTCACTCCGTTCCTGCATTCGACAGCCGAACTCAGCAAGATGAAGTCCACAACCGTTTTGTGTTTCGCCATTGCTATCTTAGTGTTACCTTTACCTGTATCCTCGAAAATTAAATCCAGTGGTAAATACCAACAATTTATGTTTCCCTTAATTGATTACATGCTTGAGTTTGTAGTATCTGTTCGTTACGCCAGGTCTGTCGAGGGAGTTGTATCAGCGTTCGTTTCCCGCGTCTTTTATCTAATTTAGTCGTTCGTGTGGTTGTTTCTGCGAAGAAAAAGACACGTCTAGACTTGTTTTTTCGCCGCATAAATTGACTTTTTGTGTCCTGATTGTTGAAAGATTCGTCTTTAAAGGAGTGTGTTCTAGTCGTGACTACGTACTTCCCCTTAACGGTGCGTCACGGTCGTGGGTGTTGATTATCCGTTGCGTTCTAAATGAAAAAATATATATATTGTGGAACTTGTTGTCGTAATTTTAACTCTAAGCGTCATGTATGGTCGTTGCCAAATTCGTCTGGTGGTCTCGTGGTCTAGAAAAGGAAATTTTCAATGTTGTTTGACTTCTATCAATTCCCAAAGGTGATTAAACCTTCATCAACTGACTTAAGACAGGCTACCAGCACCCTCAAACAACTTTCGAAAATATTACCAGAACTAAGAGGCCGATGAAAACGAGTTACCTCACCCAGCGATTCGAAACCAGTCCATCCAAGCTATCGACAGCTACAGAAAAAACCGTTTTCTTAAGTTAAAGTTAAAAAAGGTTCTTTTAAGTTAACCTCCATCCAAGGTTCTTAGGCAGATGGTGTTTACAATGAAATTAGACTACTTATGTTCTAAATCAGATTCTTAATCCCTTAATTGAAAAAGAGAAACTTTTATACGTGGGTGTGGGTGTGACACCGAGCTGTATTCTAGCCTTTTAGTGCCCTGCTCTACACAGTTGACTTCTAAAACAGTTGGATATGTTGCACAACTATTGACGCATTGACAGTACAGTACTGTGATCGTATAACACTGCCAGTGTTCTGGCTAGTTTTTGTTCCCTTTTTGTTACGAATGTAGTATACTATAATATATTTGGAAAAACTCTATACTCTAAAAATAAGAACCTGTATTGAAATTTTAGCCTAAAATGGTTCTCATGTGGAGAGTGCTTAACTGGAAAATTTCAGTTAAAGTTGTTATACATGGATTTTTACTATAGTTGAGTTTTCCCACAAAAAGCGTCCAGATAGAAGTAACGAATTAGCTTCACAAAACCAGAATTCGTTTACGACCCGACTGACAGATAAGGTACTCCTCGTCTCTAATGGTGATACCGCTCAGTTCTCATAACTTTAGGTCACTGTTATCGATCTAAATATACATGATCGGTCAAATTAATTTCGGTTAAATTGTTAAATTAAACCGATAAAACTACCTTATTCTCGCTTTGCACTATTGTAATCGATTATGTGTGATTTTCCTTCAGAGGAACCGCCAAATGAATGAAAAAGATTTCTCTGGGGCGGACCCACTGTTCCCCCTTTTTTCGTTGGAGGCAAACGTCCAGTTGGCCTTCCTAACATTAATCGAGGGACAGAAATTCGGCAAGGAACGCCCCCTTATTTTGAATCTCTCTTTGATCCAACCACAGACACCCTTTTTTACTTAGCATACAAAGTTTTACCCGGCGAGGCAGCGAAACTTGGCACGCATAAGAGGCCTGACCTAAAGTGGAAGGTATTTGACAATTATTTATTTCAAGACCGATTAGAGGACAATTTATCGATAACACAAATACTGAGGCTTGGACTATACCCTGCCTTACAATTAAAACACGCAGCGTCACTAAAGAAGATGGGAACACCATCATTTTGCTACTTCTTAACTTTTTTCCGCAGCGTTTCTTAGCAGAAGTACTAAACCCTTGGAGGCTTCTCTAGTCGCATTTTCCTAACAAAGCCTCTTTTACGAAGAATCTCTGTTTTCAAGCGAAATGAAAGCGCAGTCAGAAGGCTTTATACTCCCGTAATTCCAGAAAGGAGATAAAAAAGCGATATGATTCCCCGGAGTCTTCAAGGATCACTTTCAGTCTAAAGTAATTAGATTAATTTTATCATCGTGAGAAACGACAAAATAGCACCACTATCGTCATCGTATCATGAGAATATGATTTGATAAAAATTATGCCAATATTGACCCTCACTTTCCTATTCTGGTCTTCACATCGGTAATGAAGTTTACTCATCTGGTAGCCGACACATGCAAACTGACGGACGTGAGAGTATTCAACCTACATTTCTTTGCACTCATTTTGAAATGCGGGATTTTTTTCTCTAATTTAACGACATCGTTATTTCATTTGCGGTTTCTACGCGGGTATGTTTCAGCACCCTTAACAAGTTTCCAATGGCGTTACGTTGCGTGACATTGTTAATTACCTGGATAATAACAACTGTCGTCTTGCATTTAATTTCTTTGAAGGTCAGAAGTCGCCTTTCCATGTATTTATACCTACAGAAAATTAGTTCCCAAAGTAGAAGATAAAAAAATATCTAATTTATCAGCATGGAATCAAATACTAATCTACTAAGTAACTTCTCTCGAATATATCTTTTGCATTACTTGTGTGAGATGGTGCTTATGAAATATGTACTTCACTTACAGATTTTTAGCCCAAAACTACTTTGTAGAACCTTTTCAAATATCTTATGGAATAGTTTACTTGTCTTTTTATATTTTCCAAGCTACAAGCCGACACAGCGGAGACCGGATTTAATTTGGAGATTTAACAACTCAACATGATTAAATTACCTTGTTGTTTGTCTACACACTTTGCATCATTTTGCTCGCTCAAGTCACAAACACTTCTGCCATTTTCGAAGGGGCGCAATGCGATTCCGAGCATCAAACTCTGCACAGTGAATGAAAAATAGGAATATTCTACGAATATATTGTTGAAAATCTAAAATATGTGTTACCAGGTACATTTCTTTCGCGTGAAATATCACCCGTTTTTTGCCGCCATTTTATGCAGTCTGTTCAACGGCTTAAACAATCCTCAAATTGATGTGCCCCCCAAAAAATTACTGATTAGAATTGAATGAAAATAGCTTTCCTAATATCGTGTGAAGTTTGGTGTTGATTGATTCCATTTTAAGCCTTACACGGGGCTTTCAGATTTTCGCAAATTTATGAAAATTTAAGAATCGCTGAAACTTAAAAACATGATTTTTGAAAATAGTTTATCAAAGGGTATCTTTGAGTAAAATATGAGCAATGCACCAAAATGGTCGTTGATGGACGATTCTCGATCCTGACAGCAGCCATTCTTAAACAATAGTCCCTTTGTTATTTGTAGCGCTGAGGGATTTTGTCAGAAGCGACGCGAAAGAGTCGGTGTATTTTCAACCTCTCTCTGCGTGCCTTTTTTTTTTTTCTATCGGACAGTTTGTTTTCATGCTCGTGATAAACAACACGGACTTCCGTGTTACAGACCGAATTGGACTCCACTCAGTCCTATTACAGTTACTTAGTATGCACACAAAGAATTAGGTCTAACTTGCGTAGCACGCGCGAGATTTGAACTGCTCTCATGCTATGAAAGATAAATCTGAGAGCGGCGAAGTCGTGGTTCGATAGTCCGTCGAGCGAGAAAGCAAAAGTTCCCCCTCCAACTTTCTCGCTGCTATTTTCTCCCCTCAATTGTTCTTTTCGTTATCTTTCCTTCAGCCTTTCCAAGCGTTTAAATTTCCCGCTCGTATGCTAATCGGAAACTTCGACAAATCCCTCAAAAATGGCCTTAGAGGGTCATTATAACAAAGCCTATTGTTATCCTGTTGAGCCACTTTTCTTGAGCGGAAAAGTTTGAAACAAGCTAACGTTCTCGTGTGCCATAAGCTGTAATTTAGGCTGATTTTGTTCACTATGTTTATCACTTTGAAACTTTTAAGCAGGTGGATTACCTTAAAATATCTTTCTATAGAAAAATATGTCAATAAATTAGATCATAAATGTAGAAATATAATCATTGCCTTTAAAACTAGTCAGGAGCTAGCAAGTTTGGCTCATCTTTATTCCTGTATCCTTGAC